>NW_024358700.1:0-5619 GCF_014805655.1 Passer montanus | reverse complement strand
ATAATTCCCAAAAAAAATTCCAGAAAAAATTCCCAAAACCCCCAACCCCCGGAATGATTTCTGGGACGATTCTCCGCTGTTTCCCCGGGGATTTTTCCATTTCCCGGCATTTCCTTCAGGTGATTTTCCTGGACTTTTCCCAGATTTTTCCCGGGTTATTTTCCAGGATGTTTTCCTGGATCATTTCTGGGATTTTCCCAGATTTTTTCCCAGATTTTCCCATATTTTTCCCCCAGAGTTGCTGTGCCCAGCCCTGGGCAGCTCATGGCACCATTTCCAAGGAGTTTTCCCTGGATTTTTCCCATTTCCCGGATATTTTTCCCAGATTTTTCCCAATTTCCTAGATTTTCCTGGAATATTTTCCCAGACTTTCCTGGAATATTTTCCCAGATTTTCCCAGATTTTTCCAGATTTTTTCCCAGATTTTCCCAGATTTTTCCAGATTTTTTCCCAGATTTTCCCAGATTTTTCCAGATTTTTTCCCAGATTTTCCCAGATTTTTCCAGATTTTTTCCCAGATTTTCCCAGATTTTTCCCGGGTTATTTTCCAGGATGTTTTCCTGGATCATTTCTGGGATTTTCCCAGATTTTTTCCCAGATTTTCCCATATTTTTCCCCCAGAGCTGCTGTGCCCAGCCCGCGTGACACCGCGGCGCTGTTTCCGTGCCATTTTCCCTGGATTTTTCCCATTTCCTGGATATTTTTCCCAGATTTTTCCCAATTTCCCAGATTTTCCTGGGATATTTTCCCAGATTTTCCCAGATTTTCCCAGATTTTCCCAGATTTTCCCCCAGCGTTGCTGTGCCCAGCCCTGGGCTGCTCACGGCGCTGTGGAGTCATTTCCCGGGATTTCCTGGGATGATTTTCCTGGGTTTTCCTGGATGATTTCCCCATTTCCCGGGATTTTCCTGGACAATTTCCTGATATTTTCCTGGACGATTTCCTGGATAATTTCCCTGGATAATTTCCAGGATTTTCCCAGATAATTTTCCCGTTTTCCGCTGTTTTTCCCCAGCGTTGCTGTGCCGAGCCCTGGGCAGCTCGCGGCGCTGTTTCCGTGCAGTTTTCCCTGGATTTTTCCCATTTCCCAGATATTTTTCCCAGATTTTTCCCCCAGCGTTGCTGTGCCGAGCCCTGGGCTGCTCATGGCACCATTTCCTTGTAGTTTTCCCTGGATTTTTCCCATTTCCCGGATATTTTTCCCAGATTTTTCCCGATTTCCCAGATTTTCCTGGGATATTTTCCCAGATTTTCCCAGATTTTTCCCCCAGAGCTGCTGTGCCCAGCCCTGGGCAGCTCATGGCACCATTTCCAAGGAGTTTTCCCTGGATTTTTCCCATTTCCCAGATATTTTTCCCAGATTTTTCCCAATTTCCTCGATTTTCCTGGGATATTTTCCCAGATTTTCCTGGAATATCTTCCCAGATTTTCCCAGATTTTTCCCCAGAGCTGCTGTGCCCAGCCCTGGGCAGCTCATGGCACCATTTCCAAGGAGTTTTCCCTGGATTTTTCCCATTTCCCAGATATTTTTCCCAGATTTTTCCCAATTTCCTAGATTTTCCTGGGATATTTTCCCAGATTTTCCTGGAATATCTTCCCATATTTTCCCATATTTTTTCCCCCAGAGCTGCTGTGCCGAGCCCTCGTGACACCGCGGCGCTGTTTCCGTGCCGTTTTCCCTGGATTTTTCCCATTTCCCAGATATTTTTCCCAGATTTTTCCCAATTTCCCAGATTTTCCTGGGATATTTTCCCAGATTTTCCCAGATTTTCCCAGATTTTCCCAGATTTTCCCCCAGCGTTGCTGTGCCCAGCCCTGGGCTGCTCACGGCGCTGTGGAGTCATTTCCCGGGATTTCCTGGGATGATTTTCCTGGGTTTTCCTGGATGATTTCCCCATTTCCCGGGATTTTCCTGGACAATTTCCTGATATTTTCCTGGACGATTTCCTGGATAATTTCCCTGGATAATTTCCAGGATTTTCCCAGATAATTTTCCCGTTTTCCGCTGTTTTTCCCCAGCGTTGCTGTGCCGAGCCCTGGGCAGCTCGCGGCGCTGTTTCCGTGCAGTTTTCCCTGGATTTTTTCCCATTTCCCAGATATTTTTCCCAGATTTTTCCCAATTTCCTCGATTTTCCTGGGATATTTTCCCAGATTTTCCTGGAATATCTTCCCAGATTTTCCCAGATTTTTCCCCAGAGCTGCTGTGCCCAGCCCTGGGCAGCTCATGGCACCATTTCCAAGGAGTTTTCCCTGGATTTTTCCCATTTCCCAGATATTTTTCCCAGATTTTTCCCAATTTCCCAGATTTTCCTGGGATATTTTCCCAGATTTTCCCAGATTTTTTCCCAGATTTTCCCAGATTTTTCCCCCAGCGTTGCTGTGCCGAGCCCTGGGCTGCTCATGGCACTGTTTCCGTGCAGTTTTCCCCGGCGCTGTTTCCGTGCAGTTTTCCCTGGATTTTTCCCATTTCCTGGATATTTTTCCCAGATTTTCCCCAATTTCCTAGATTTTCCTGGGATATTTTCCCAGATTTTCCTGGAATATCTTCCCATATTTTCCCATATTTTTTCCCCCAGAGCTGCTGTGCCGAGCCCTCGTGACACCGCGGCGCTGTTTCCGTGCCGTTTTCCCTGGATTTTTCCCATTTCCCAGATATTTTTCCCAGATTTTTCCCAATTTCCCAGATTTTCCTGGAATATTTTCCCAGATTTTCCCATTTTTTTTCCCAGATTTTCCCAGATTTTTCCCCAGCGTTGCTGTGCCGAGTCCTGGGCAGCTCGCGGCGCTGTTTCCGTGCAGTTTTCCCTGGATTTTTCCCATTTCCCAGATATTTTTCCCAGATTTTTCCCAATTTCCTAGATTTTCCTGGGATATTTTCCCAGATTTTCCCAGATTTTTCCCCCAGAGCTGCTGTGCCCAGCCCTGGGCAGCTCGTGGTGCTGCGGGGCCGTTTCCCCGCGCTCCTGGGATATTTTCCCAGATTTTCCCAGATTTTCCCATATTTTCCCCCCAGAGCTGCTGTGCCGAGCCCTGGGCAGCTCACGGCGCTGCGGGGCCGTTTCCCCGCGCTGTCCTGGGATGATTTTCCTGGATGATTCCCCATTTCCTGGATGATTTTCCTGGACAATTTCCTGATATTTTTCCCAAATTATTTCCTGGATTATTTCCTGGATAATTTCCAGGATTTTCCCAGGATAATTTTCCCATTTTCGGGTGTTTTCCCCCCAGAGCTGCTGTGCCGGGCGCTGGGCGGCGCGCGGCGCTGCGGGGCCGTTTCCCTGTGGTTTTCTCTGGATTTTTCCCATTTCCCGGTATTTTCCTGGATGATTTCCGGTATTTTCCCAGGATAATTTCCCGTTTCCCGGTGTTTTTCCCAGAGCTGCTGTGCCGGGCGCTGGGCGGCGCGCGGCGCTGTGGGGCCGTTTTCCCAGGGATTTCCCATTTCCTGGATGATTTCCTGGATTATTTCCCAGATAATTTCCCGGATTTTCCCGGGATAATTTCCCGTTTCCCGGTGTTTTTCCCAGAGCTGCTGTGCCGAGCCCTGGGCGGCGCGCGGCGCTGCGGGCCGGGCTGGCGGCCGCACGGCTCCAGCTGTTATTCCTTCTCGCGGGACGCGCTGAGCTGGGGCCGCGCCCGCAACGCCTGCGCTGACCTGGGCGCGCACCTGGCCGTGGTCAACGACGGGGACGAGCAGGTGGGGACACAAACGATCCCAAATCCGTCCCAAATCCCCGCTCAATCCATCCCAAATCCCCGCTCAATCCATCCCAAATCCCCGCTCAATCCATCCCAAATCCCCGCTCAATCCATCCCAAATCCCCGCTCAATCCATCCCAAATCCCCGCTCAATCCATCCCAAATCCCCGCTCAATCCATCCCAAATCCCCGCTCAATCCATCCCAAATCCCCGCTCAATCCATCCCAAATCCCCGCTCAATCCATCCCAAATCCCCGCTCAATCCATCCCAAATCCCCGCTCAATCCATCCCAAATCCCCGCTCAATCCATCCCAAATCCCCGCTCAATCCATCCCAAATCCCCGCTCAATCCATCCCAAATCCCCGCTCAATCCATCCCAAATCCCTGATCCCAAATCCGTCCCAAATCCCCCATCCCAAATCTCCAATCCCAAATTGATCCCACATCCCAAATCCATCCCAAATCCCCAATCCCAAATCCCCAGTCCCAAATCCCCGAATCCCAAATCCCCAATGCCAATCCATCCCAATCCCAAATCCCAAATCCATCCCAAATCCCCGATCCCAAACTGATCCAGAATTCCAAATCAATTCCAAATCCCCAATCCCAAATCCCCAGTCCCAAATCCCCGAATCCCAAATCCCCAATGCCAATCCATCCCAATCCCAAATCCCAAATCCATCCCAAATCCCCGATCCCAAACTGATCCAGAATTCCAAATCAATTCCAAATCCCCGATCCCAAATCCCCAATCCCAAACTGATCCGGAATTCCAAATCAATTCCAAATCCCCAATCCCAAATCCCCAGTCCCAAATCCCCGAATCCCAAATCCCCAATGCCAATCCATCCCAATCCCCAATCCCAAACTGATCCCAAATCCCCAGTCCCAAATCCCTGATCTCAAATCCCCAGTCCCAAATCCCTGATCCCAAATCCATCCTAACTCCCCAGTCCCAAATCCCCAATCCCAAATCCATCCCAATTCCCAATCCCAAATCCGTCCCAAATCCCCAGTCCCAAATCCATCCCAATCCCCGATCCCAAATCCATCCCAAGTCCCAAATCGATCCCAAATCCCCAATCCCAACTGATTCCTCTGAATCAGTCCCAAATCCCAAATCTCAATCCCCAATCCCACCTCAATCCCAAATCCTGAATCCCAAATTTCAACTCAATCCCAAATCCCAAATCCCGAATCTCAACTCAATCCTCAATCCCCAATCCCAAATCAATCCCAAATCCCAAATCCCAAATCCCAACTCAATCCCAAATCTCAACTCAATCCTCAATCCCCAATCCCAAATCAATCCCCAATCCCAACTCAATCCCAAATCCCAAATCCCCAATCCCAAATCAATCCCAAATCCCAAATCAATCCCAAATCCCAAATCCCCAATCCCAAATCCCAAATCCCCAATCCCCAAATCCCAAATCCCAAATCCCAAATCCCAAATCCCAACTGATTCCATCCCAAATCCCAAATCCCAGCTCAATCCCGAATCCCAAATCCCAAATCCCAAATCCCAACTCAATCCCAAATCCCAGCTCAGTCCCAAATCCCAGCTCAATCCCGAATCCCAAATCCATCCCAGACCCCAACCCAATCCCAGCCCAATCCCAAATTCATTTTATTGGGATTTTTTGGGGGGGGGGGGGGGGGGGGGTTTTTTTAAATCCCAGCTCAGTCCCAAATCCCAGCTCAATCCCGAATCCCAAATCCATCCCAGACCCCAACCCAATCCCAGCCCAAACCCAAATTTATTTTTTTGGGATTTTTTGGGGGGGGGGGGGTGGATTTTTTTTTAATTTTTGGAGGTTTTTTTGTGGATTTTGTTTTAATTTTAAAAAAATTGGGGATTTTTTGGGGGATTTTCTTTATTTTTTTTTATTTTTGGGGGGATTTTCTTTAATTTTT
>NW_024358699.1:0-287 GCF_014805655.1 Passer montanus | reverse complement strand
ATTTTGAGGTAAAAATTCGGTATTTTTGCAAAAAGAAATGGATTTTTGTGGGGAAAAAAGAGATTTTTGTGGGAAAAGCGGCTGGGAATTGCTGGATTTGCCCGGAATTTTGGGGATTTTCCCGGAATTTGGGGATTTTCTGCTTCTCAGGGGAGTACGGGCTGCGGAACAAGCGCGAGGTGTGGCGGGTGAAGTTCACGCTGGCCAAGATCCGCAAGGCGGCGCGGGAGCTGCTCACGCTGGACGAGAAGGACCCGCGGCGCCTCTTTGAAGGTCAGTTTGGGCTT
>NW_024358698.1:0-287 GCF_014805655.1 Passer montanus | reverse complement strand
ATCCCACATCCATAGTTTCTATTTTAACTACAAAATTTACATTTTACCTACAAACTCCATTTACCATACTATTAAAACATTAATACAACACCACTAATCAATACAACGCAATATATTTAGCAAATTTCTGCGTAGAGCCACACAATAGCACTTTTCACGGTCTGTATCTCGGGGAGCGGGCAGCGGAGCGTGGGGCGGCTCGGCCGGGCTGGGAGCGCCCGGAGCCCCCGGGGCCGGAGCGGAGCTCAGCCCGGAGCCCTCGGGACGGGCTCGGAACCGGCTCGGAA
>NW_024358697.1:0-287 GCF_014805655.1 Passer montanus | reverse complement strand
CCCTTTGTCAGTGCCTTGCCAAGTTCTGCATGTGACAGCAATGGTCTCAGAGTAGGGCAAGGTCCAAGAGAAGCTTTGGAGCTGCCATCTTTGGAGTTATTTGAGGTTTGGCTACAACCTGATGCCAAAGACTGTTGTGCTCTGATTGGGGATTGGATCACCTGCTTCCCAGGGACCTTCTAAGATCAATTTTTTCCTATATTTAATTAATTCTGTCACAAAGCCATCCAGCGATGGGAAGCCCCCAGAGCTCCAGGAGGACAGGGCCAGTGGCGCAATGGACAACG
>NW_024358696.1:0-287 GCF_014805655.1 Passer montanus | reverse complement strand
AACCTTCTCCAAAACTCCAAAAATGACCACAAATGGTCCATAAATCACCACAAACCCTCTCAAAAACCCCCAAAATGATCACGAATGGTCCATAAATCACCACAAACCCACCCCAAACCTTCTCCAAACCCCACAGATCACCACGAATGGTCCACAAACCTCCTCAAAACCCCCACAACCCGCCCCAAACCCCACAACCCCACCCCAAACCCTCTTCAAGACCCCATAAACGACCACCAATGGTCCATAAATCACCAAAAACCTTCTCCAAAACCCCATAAACGACC
>NW_024358695.1:0-287 GCF_014805655.1 Passer montanus | reverse complement strand
TGGGAATTATGTTGTTTCAGGAAGTTTATTGCTATTGTTTGTTATTTTTTAAAATTTTCTGGTAATGATTTAATCCAAGTTAATGATTTAATCCAAGTTTGGGCAGTTGTTTCAGACAGGCTGAAATCAAATGATCTTGATAGAGACTTATTTGAATTAATGAGGGTTTTGTAACAAACCAAACAAAAATAGGATTTTAGTGCCAGAGGGAAATTACTGTCCTCACTGACTGTATCTTAACCACCAACCAGATCCAGTTATGATTTCATTTTAATGGTATCTGACAT
>NW_024358694.1:0-287 GCF_014805655.1 Passer montanus | reverse complement strand
CCCCCGGGGGAAGCGGGGCCGGGCTGGGGGGGACACGCGGGCGGTCCCGAGGGAGGGGACAGCGGGCGGGGGTCCCTCGGGGGCGGCTCAGGCGACGAAGTGCTGGCGGAGGTGCTGCAGCAGGTCGGGCGTGAGCAGCACGCGGTGCGCCTGGCCGTGCCCCGGCGCGCACGGGATCGTCACCCGGCCGCACAGCGCCGCGCCCCGCGCCTGCTCCTGCCGGGCCTGCGGGACAGCGCCGCGCTCAGCGCACACCGCGACACCGGGGACACCGGGGACACCGCGGG
>NW_024358693.1:0-287 GCF_014805655.1 Passer montanus | reverse complement strand
AGGACTCCAGTGGCTCCAAGGGGCTGCCCCATGCCAGAAGCCTCCCCTGCACGGTGCCCTCCCTGGCATTCCCCATGCTAGCCCCTCCTGTCCATGCACCAGCCCTGCCCAGGTGGGGCAGAGCGGCGCAGCCGGGCTGGGCGATGCCAGCCTGCCTGGCAGCACAGGCACATGGACACTGCTGTATCTTTGGCTGCTGTTTCTGGTCAATAAAGCACTGGATATGCTGGGTGGCTGCCAGGGGCCATGGCCAGGGGATGGGAGCAGTGGGCAGCACCCCCAGCCCT
>NW_024358692.1:0-287 GCF_014805655.1 Passer montanus | reverse complement strand
TTTTTATGCTAGCACAAAAAGCAGGAGTACTTAAACTATGTTTGCTGATGGTGCAAAGCTAGCAGCATAGAAAAGAATCAGCATACCACACAGTAAGAATTAGCAAACAAAGAGGAAGGCTTGGGTGTATTAGTTACAGGCGAGCCACTGGTATGATATGCTGGAGTGAGGGGGAGAGAAAGATAAGCACAATCCCCAGAGCTTGGCTAAAGGAGTGGAAATTTTCCAGTACAGAAAAGGAAACATTTCACAGTTGTGGTCATTATGTTCATGAAAGGTGAATTCAG
>NW_024358691.1:0-287 GCF_014805655.1 Passer montanus | reverse complement strand
CCCATTTTCTCCCCAATTTCCCCATTTTTCCTCCATTTTCTCCCCAATTTCCCCGATTTCCCCCTCACACCCCCCACGGCAGGTGCCAGCCGTGCCACTCACCCCATGCCGGCGCCGCGGTTGCCGCGGTTGCCGCGGCCGCGCTCGAAGCCGCCCCGGGAGCCGAAGGCGCCGCGGCCGCGGCTGCGCTCGGGGGGCGCCGAGGAGCCGTAGCCCCCGCCGGGCTCCTGGTACCCGCCCGAGCTCAGCGAGCCGCCCTCCTGCCCGTAGCTGCTGGCTGCAAAAGA
>NW_024358690.1:0-287 GCF_014805655.1 Passer montanus | reverse complement strand
TTTTTTCCCCCACAGCAGCCCAGTATACAGGCAGGATTCTGTGACAGTACAGAACAAGGCCCTTGGGTGTGATTTTTTTTTTTTTAGCAAACCCTGGAGCAGAGCTGCTATTAGCATGTATAGTTTGAATGCCACAGGCAGTCTGTTGTCTCTTCCTGCTGAAAGAATAATTTAGAGGAGCAGCAGTGACTCATTAATAGAAAGTATTAGTTGCAGGAAGGCAAAACCAGGTGAAGTTTCTTACTTTACCACAGACTTATTCTGTGACCTTGGATCAGTCTTTCTGC
>NW_024358689.1:0-6104 GCF_014805655.1 Passer montanus | reverse complement strand
GGGAAATTGGGGGGAAATTGGGGAAAAAAGGGGAAATTAGGGGGAAAAAGTTGGGAAAATTGGGGGAAGGGAAAATTGAGGGGAAAACCAAGGAATTTGGGGGAAAATGGGGGGAAAAGGGAAATGTAAGGGAAATTTGGGGGAAAAACCATGAAAATTTGGGAGAAATGGGGGGAAATATTGAACACTTGGGGGGAAAAGGGAAAAGTGGGGAAAAAAATATGAAATTTGGGGGGAAATTGGGAAAAATTGGGGGGGAAAGGGAAATTTGGGGGAAAAAACCCATGAAAATTTAGGAGAAATGGGGGGAAATATGGGAAAATTGGGGGAAAAAACATGGAAATTTGGGGAAAATTGGGAGGGTAATGGGGAAAAAAGGGGGAAAAGGAGGAAAAAGGGGGAAATTAGGGAGAAAAATGAGAGAACTTTGGGAAAAATTGCGGGAAAAACCATGGAAATTGGGAAAAAATGAGGGGAAAAGGGAAAATTGGAGGAGAAAATATTGAAAATTTGGGGGGGAAAGGGAAAATTGGAAAAAAAACATGGAAATTTGGGGGGGAAAGGGGGAAATTAGGGGAGAAAATTGGGAAAAAATGGGAGGGAAAGGGAAAATTGGGGGAAAAAACTTGGAAATTTGGGGGGAAAAACATGGAAATTTTGGGAAAATTGGGGAAAAAGGGAAAATCCCAAAAATATTGGGGGGGAAATATGGAAAATTTGAGGAAAATTGGGGGGAAAAAAACCAAGAATTTTTGGGGAAATTTGGGAAATTTTGGGGAAAAATGGGAAAAATTAGGGAAAAACCATGGAAATTTGGGGGAAAATGGGGGGAAAAATACTGAAAATTAGGGAAAACCATGGGAAAAAATTATGGAAAATTGGGAGGGAAAACCACGGGAATTTGGGGAAAAAGCCGTGGAAATTGAGGGAAAATTGGGGGAAAAAGGTAAAAGTGGGGAAAAAGACGTTGGAAATTAGGGAAAACCTTGGAAATTGGGGAGGAAAAGACAGAAAATTGGGGAAAAGAGGGAAATTTGGGGGAAAACCCATGGAAAATAGGGGGGAAAAAATTGAAAATTAGGGAAAACAGCATGGAAAAATGGGGGAACATTTGGGAAAATACGGAAAAAATGTGGAAATTGGGGGGAAAAGAAAAATGGGGGGGAAGCTTTGAAAATTAGGGAAAAGCAGGGAAAAAAGCAGGAAAATTGGGGGAGGAAGGGAAAATTAGGGAAAAACCATGGAAAATTTGGGGTAAAAACCACTGAAAATTGAGGGAAAAGAGGGAAAATTAGGGGGGAAATCCTGGAAAATTGGGGAAAACCATGGGAAATCAGGAAAAAAACCACGGAAAATTGGGGAAAATGTGGGAAATTTTGGGCATTTGGGGGAGAGGAGAAACCCTCAAAAGTTCAAAGGGAAAAAAAACGGGATAATGGTCCTGGGGTTGTCCCAAAATCTCTGGGAATTGCCCCAAAATTGTTGGGAATTGCCCCAAATCCTGCCAGGGGGGAGTTCTGGGCTTTTTCTGGGGAATTTTTTTGGGAATGTTCAGGGTTTTTGGGGAGAAGTTTCAGGATTTTTGGGGAATTTTTGTGGTTTGGGGTTTTTTTTTTTAACTTTTGGGGGATTTTTTTTTATTTTTTGGGGAATTTTCAGGGTTATTTTTTTAATTTTGGCGGGTTTTGGGTGAATTTTTGGAATTTTTTTTTAATTTTGGGGGCATTTTGGGGAGATTTTTGGGGATTTTTAGGGACTCCTGAGCTCCTGCCTCCTTTTCCAGCTGGGAATTGCTCCCCTGGGAATGACGGGAACGCTGCCGGGAGATCTGGGGAATTTGGGGGAATTTCAGGGAATTTTTTGGAATTTTGGGTGGGTTTGTGGTGGTTTTTTTTTTTCTGGGAGATTTTTTCCAGGGTCGGCTCCGTGGGATGGAGAAGTTCCAGTTTGGGATGGGCTGGGACAGTGGGGATTACTGGGAGTTACTGGGAATTACTGGTCTGGGATAATGGGAATTACTGGTCTGGGATAATGGGAATTACTGGGAGTTACTGGGAATTACTGGTCTGGGATAATGGGAATAACTGGGAATTACTGGTCTGGGATAATGGGAATTACTGGGAATAACTGGTAAGTAATAATGTGGGATANTGGGAATTACTGGTCTGGGATAATGGGAATTACTGGGAGTTACTGGGAATTACTGGTCTGGGATAATGGGAATAACTGGGAATTACTGGTCTGGGATAATGGGAATAACTGGGAATAACTGGGAATTACTGGTCTGGGATAATGGGAATAACTGGTCTGGGATAATGGGAATAACTGGGAATTACTGGTCTGGGATAATGGGAATTACTGGGAGTTACTGGGAATTACTGGTCTGGGATACCCTTTTTTTTGGGATCCAAAGTCCCTTTTCCTTGGGATCCAAAGTCCCTTTTCCTGGGATCCAAATCCCTTTTTTTTGGGATCCAAAGTCCCTTTTCCTTGGGATCCAAAGTCCCTTTTCCTGGGATCCAAATCCCTTTTTTTTGGGATCCAAAGTCCCTTTTCCTTGGGATCCAAAGTCCCTTTTCCTGGGATCCAAATCCCTTTTTTTTGGGATCCAAAGTCCCTTTTCCTTGGGATCCAAAGTCCCTTTTCCTGGGATCCAAATCCCTTTTTTTTGGGATCCAAAGTCCCTTTTCCTTGGGATCCAAAGTCCCTTTTCCTGGGATCCAAATCCCTTTTTTTTGGGATCCAAAGTCCCTTTTCCTTGGGATCCAAAGTCCCTTTTCCTGGGATCCAAATCCCTTTTTTTTGGGATCCAAAGTCCCTTTTCCTTGGGATCCAAAGTCCCTTTTCCTGGGATCCAAATCCCTTTTTTTTGGGATCCAAAGTCCCTTTTCCTTGGGATCCAAAGTCCCTTTTCCTGGGATCCAAATCCCTTTTTTTTGGGATCCAAAGTCCCTTTTCCTTGGGATCCAAAGTCCCTTTTCCTGGGATCCAAATCCCTTTTTTTTGGGATCCAAAGTCCCTTTTCCTTGGGATCCAAAGTCCCTTTTCCTGGGATCCAAATCCCTTTTTTTTGGGATCCAAAGTCCCTTTTCCTTGGGATCCAAAGTCCCTTTTCCTGGGATCCAAATCCCTTTTTTTTGGGATCCAAAGTCCCTTTTCCTTGGGATCCAAAGTCCCTTTTCCTGGGATCCAAATCCCTTTTTTTTGGGATCCAAAGTCCCTTTTCCTTGGGATCCAAAGTCCCTTTTCCTGGGATCCAAATCCCTTTTTTTTGGGATCCAAAGTCCCTTTTCCTTGGGATCCAAAGTCCCTTTTCCTGGGATCCAAATCCCTTTTTTTTGGGATCCAAAGTCCCTTTTCCTTGGGATCCAAAGTCCCTTTTCCTGGGATCCAAATCCCTTTTTTTTGGGATCCAAAGTCCCTTTTCCTTGGGATCCAAAGTCCCTTTTCCTGGGATCCAAATCCCTTTTTTTTGGGATCCAAAGTCCCTTTTCCTTGGGATCCAAAGTCCCTTTTCCTGGGATCCAAATCCCTTTTTTTTGGGATCCAAAGTCCCTTTTCCTTGGGATCCAAAGTCCCTTTTCCTGGGATCCAAATCCCTTTTTTTTGGGATCCAAAGTCCCTTTTCCTTGGGATCCAAAGTCCCTTTTCCTGGGATCCAAATCCCTTTTTTTTGGGATCCAAAGTCCCTTTTCCTTGGGATCCAAAGTCCCTTTTCCTGGGATCCAAATCCCTTTTTTTTGGGATCCAAAGTCCCTTTTCCTTGGGATCCAAAGTCCCTTTTCCTGGGATCCAAATCCCTTTTTTTTGGGATCCAAAGTCCCTTTTCCTTGGGATCCAAAGTCCCTTTTCCTGGGATCCAAATCCCTTTTTTTTGGGATCCAAAGTCCCTTTTCCTTGGGATCCAAAGTCCCTTTTCCTGGGATCCAAATCCCTTTTTTTTGGGATCCAAAGTCCCTTTTCCTTGGGATCCAAAGTCCCTTTTCCTGGGATCCAAATCCCTTTTTTTTGGGATCCAAAGTCCCTTTTCCTTGGGATCCAAAGTCCCTTTTCCTGGGATCCAAATCCCTTTTTTTTGGGATCCAAAGTCCCTTTTCCTTGGGATCCAAAGTCCCTTTTCCTGGGATCCAAATCCCTTTTTTTTGGGATCCAAAGTCCCTTTTCCTTGGGATCCAAAGTCCCTTTTCCTGGGATCCAAATCCCTTTTTTTTGGGATCCAAAGTCCCTTTTCCTTGGGATCCAAAGTCCCTTTTCCTGGGATCCAAATCCCTTTTTTTTGGGATCCAGCATCACTTTTCCCGGGATCCAAAGTCCCTTCTTTTGGGATGCACCATCCCTCTTCTTGGGATCCAAATCCCATTTTTTGGGATCCAAATCCCATTTTTTGGGATCCAAATCCCATTTTTCCCAGGACTCCACGTCCGTCTTCCCAGGATCCAAATTCCTTTTTCCTTGGACTCCAACGTCCCTTTTTTTGGGATCAAAATCCCATTTTTTGGGATCAAAATACCTTCTTTAGGGATCCAAATCCCTTTTTTCCCAGGACTCAACGTCCTTTTTCTCCCAGGGCTCCAGGTCCCTTTTCCCAGGATCCAAGGTCGTTTTTCTTGGGATCCAAATTCCCATTTTTCCTGGGATCCAAATTCCCATTTTTCCCGGGATCCAGCGTCCCTTTCCCAGGATTTGGGGTCACTTCTCCCGGGATCCAAAGTCCCTCTTCTTGGGATCCCAATCCCATTTTTCCCAGGACCCGAGGTCCATCTTCCTGGGATCCAAATCCCTTTTTTCCTGGGATCCAAATCCCATTTTTCCTGGGATCCAAATCCCTTTTTTCCTGGGATCCAAATCCCATTTTTCCTGGGATCCAAATCCCTTTTTTCCTGGGATCCAAATCCCATTTTTCCTGGGATCCAAATCCCTTTTTTCCTGGGATCCAAATCCCATTTTCCCCAGGATCCAAAGTCCTTTTTCTGGGATCCAAAATCCCTTTTCTTTGGGATCCAAAATCCCGATTTTCCTGGGATCCAAATCCCATTTTTCCTAGGATCTAAATCCCATTTTTCCCAGGATCCAAAGTCCATCTTCCTGGGATCCAAATCCCATTTTTCCTGGGATCCAAAATCCCTTTTTTCCTAGGATCTAAATCCCATTTTTCCTGGGATCCAAATCCCATTTTTCCCAGGATCCAAAGTCCTTTTTCTGGGATCCAAATCCCTTTTCTTTGGGATCCAAAATCCCGATTTTCCTGGGATCCAAAATCCCCTTTTCTCCCTGGACCCGAGGTCCGTCTTCCCAGGATCCAAATCCCATTTCTCCCAGGATCCGAAGTCCTTTTTCTGGGATCAAAATTCCCGGTTTTTTGGGATCCAAAATCCCATTTTCCCCCGGACTCAAGGTCCTTTTTTCCTGGGATCCAAATCCCATTTTTTGGGATCCCAATCCCATTTTTCCCTGGACCCGAGGTCCATCTTCCTGGGATCCAAATCCCTTTTTTCCTGGGATCCAAATCCCATTTTTTGGGATCCCAATCCCATTTTTCCCAGGACTCCAGGTCCGTCTTCCCAGGATCCAAAATCCTTCTTCCTTGGGCTCCAAATCCTTTTTTTGGAGGATCCAAATCCCATTTTTTGGGGGATCCAAAGTCCCTTTTTTCTGGGATCCAGCGTCCCTTTCCCAGGATTTGGGAACGCTTTCCCTGGGATCCAAAGTCCTTCTTCTGGGATCCAAATTCCCAGTTTTTTGGGATGCAAATCCCATTTTCCTCAGGACCCAAGGTCCCTTTTCCCAGGATCCAAAGTCCTTTTTTTGGGATCCAAATCCCTTTTTTCCCTGGACTCAAAGTCCTTCTTCTCCCATGATCCAAGGTCCATTTTCTTGGGATCGACATTCCCGTTTTTTTGGGATCCCAATCCCATTTTCCCTGGACTCCAGGTCCATCTTCCCAGGATCCAAACTTGATTTTTTGGGATCCAAATCCCATTTTTCCTGGGATCCAACGTCCCTTTCCCCAGGATTTAGGGTCACTTCTCCTGGGATCCAAATTCCCACTTTTTGGGATGACAATCCCATTTTTCTGGATCCAAATTCCCATTTTCAGGATCCAA
>NW_024358688.1:0-287 GCF_014805655.1 Passer montanus | reverse complement strand
CCCAAAATCCCCCAAAATGCCCCAAAATCTCCAAAAATTCCCAAAAAATCCAAAAAAATTCCCCAAAAATCCCCAAAATCCCCCAAATATTCCCAAAATCTTCCCAAATTCCCTTCTCTGACCATTCCGAGACATGTTCCACTCACTTTTAACCCCTTCATGCCCTCATTGCTCCCCAGACCCCTCGTCACAACCGCCCCCAACCGTTCCCTAAAAACCCCCGAAAATCACCCAAAAAATCCCTAAAAAATTCAAAAAATTCCCCAAAAATTCCCAAAATATTCCCA
>NW_024358687.1:0-287 GCF_014805655.1 Passer montanus | reverse complement strand
GGGGGGCGTGGCCTCGGCCGGCGCTGCGCGCGCAGGAGGGCGGGGGCGGGCTCGGGGGGCGCCCTCTCATTTGCATACGCGCGGCTCGCCGCCCAATGGGCGCGCGGCGCGGGGGCGGGAAGCCCCCTCTCATTTGCATACGCGCGCGGGCGCCGCCGCCCCGAGGCTGTTGGGAGGGGGGGGATCTGAGTGGGCGGGGAGAGCGCGCCCTCTCATTTGCATACGCGCGCGGCTCGCCCAATGGGCGCCGCGGGGCCCCGCACGCGCGGGCCGCGCCGGCCAATGGG
>NW_024358686.1:0-287 GCF_014805655.1 Passer montanus | reverse complement strand
TCAGGTGAGCTCAGGTGGGCACAGGTGAGGTTAAAACGGGGTTCAGGTGAGCCCAGGTGAGGTTAAATGGGGTTCAGGTGAGCCCAGGTGCACTCAGGTGAGGTTAAAATGGGGTTAAAAAGGGGTTCAGGTGAGCCCAGGTGTGCCCAGGTGTGCCCAGGTGAGCTTAAAGTGGGCTCAGGTGAGCTCAGGTGAGGTTAAAATGGAATTAAAACGGGGCTCAGGTGAGCCCAGGTGGGCTCAGGTGAGGTTAAATGGGGCCCAGGTGTGCCCAGGTGAGCTCAGGT
>NW_024358685.1:0-287 GCF_014805655.1 Passer montanus | reverse complement strand
TGGGATCCCCCCCCCATTCCCAAATCCCATCCCCCTCCTGGGCCGGGGTCCCGCCCCGCTCCGCAATTCCCGGACCCGGGACCCCCCAGCCTGGCACCGTCCCGGTTCCCGGGCCGGGATTTTGGGGATTCTCCCCCCCCAATTCCCGGTCCGGGATTCCCCATTCCCAGGTTTGGGATTTCCTCCATCCTCCAGTGTGGGATCCCTCCAGTCCAGAACCCCCAGATTCCCAAATGTGGAACCCCCCCAGTTCCCAAATCCGGGGCTTCCCCGATTCCCCGGTTTGG
>NW_024358684.1:0-287 GCF_014805655.1 Passer montanus | reverse complement strand
AAATCAAGCAGCCAACAGAAACACCTCAAACAACACACAGCATACCTAACTAGCAAGAAGACCTGCAGCCCTGCCTGTGCAAACTGCCGTGCAAACTGCCGTGACCACGTCCATGTTTGCCCAATCCTGTTTGCTGCGCTCCAGGTCACCAGGGTCCCTAGAGGCCTCTGAAAATCAGTCACTCAGGAACAAAGGAAACTCCACCTCCCATTCCTGAAAGGCTCTCAACGCAAGCCACTCACCTGCTCAGCGTGAGATCACTGGTTTCCTGGATCCTCCCCAGTCCT
>NW_024358683.1:0-287 GCF_014805655.1 Passer montanus | reverse complement strand
GGGAGTTTTGGGTTCTCCTCCTGTTTTTGTGGGGTTCTCCCAAGGATTTTTTTGGGTTCCCTCAACGGTTTTTTGGGATCTCCTGATGATTTTTGGGGTTTCCTTGGATTTTGGGGTCTTCTCCTGGCATTTTGGGGTTTTTTGGGTTCTTCTTGTGGGAATTTTTGGATCTTTTCCTGGTTTTACTTTCCCCCCACCATTTTGGGGTCTCTTCACGAGGTTTTGGGGTCTCCTCGAGGTTTTGTGGGGTCTCCACACGGATTTTGGGGTTTTCCTTGGGTTTTGGG
>NW_024358682.1:0-287 GCF_014805655.1 Passer montanus | reverse complement strand
ATTTTGGGGTCTTTCATCCTCTCCCCTCCCCCCAGGAGACCCTCACCCTCCTCCCCGACGGTTCCTTGGGGGGGCCCCCCCAGCCCGACCCCCCCCCGACCCTTGGGGACCCCTCCCCAAATTGGGGAGAGCCCAAAAAGCCCCAAAACTCCCCAAATTTGGGGGTGACCCCCGTGACCTTCCGCCTGGGGCTGTCGGGGGCCGAGCGGGGGGCGAGGGCGGCCCTGACCCCCCCGTACCTGCCCAGGTGAGTCTGGGGACCCCAAATCCCCCCAAAATCACCCCAA
>NW_024358681.1:0-287 GCF_014805655.1 Passer montanus | reverse complement strand
ATAATTTCAATCAAAAAAATCTGAGTGGGCATGTTTTCTGTATCACAAAACCGAGGCTGGAAAATGCACAATAAACTTTTTTAGAAAGAACACTTGCAGATAGCTAAACAAGTCCATGTATTAAATATGTTTGGAGTTGGTAATAGCTTTGCAGAAATGTTCAGTCAAATTATAGCATTGTTCAAATTCTCCTCTTGTCATATTTCTAGGAGATGGTGCAGCAGTCTGAGAAGGTGTAAAGGTGTTTTTCCTGAGTACATAATAAAACACAGCATTGTGGTGGAGGG
>NW_024358680.1:0-287 GCF_014805655.1 Passer montanus | reverse complement strand
TCTCTTTTCCCCCACTTTAAACACTTCTCCCCCATTTTCGGGGTGCCCGGTTCCGATTTCGGGCTCATTTTCCCGCTTTTTTGTCGCTTTTTCCCGATTTTTGCGCTTTTTTCCCCATTTTGGGCCTCTCGCCTGGCGCAGTTCCCGCGTCCGGTCCCTCATGGCGGCGCACCCGGAAGTGGCCGCACTGCGCAGGCGCAGAACCCGCGGGAGCAACCATAGAGAGAAACCTCCGAGTCCTCCAGCACCACAGAGACGAACCGGAAGTCCTCCACCACCATAGAGAC
>NW_024358679.1:0-287 GCF_014805655.1 Passer montanus | reverse complement strand
ATTAGGGTTTTCCCTTTTGTATTAATAAATCCTCTTTCTGCCCAGATCTTGCCAAAGGTGTGGACTACTCCATAAGCATATTTAGAGTCAGTATAAATAGTTCCACTTTTTCCTTCAAGCTGCTTCAATCCTCTCAATAGTGCATAGATTTCACAGCACTGAGCTGACCAGTTTACAGGTAATTTTCCTTGTTCTTTTATCATCATAGTATGGCCATCTACTACTGCATACCCTGATGCTCGCTTCCCATCCACCACTCGAGATGACCCATCTACAAAAAGTATTTC
>NW_024358678.1:2781-7421 GCF_014805655.1 Passer montanus | reverse complement strand
CACCATGGCTGGCACCTGGAGGAGGCATGAGGAAGACCTGGAATCCTGTCCAGAGGAGCAACTTCCCCAGTTTCCCACTAAGAAATGCCTGCCTTCCCGTTACACTGCACTGATCTCAAAGGCTGAGGGGGCTCAGGGACCAAGACTTGAGGGGACACACGGCCCTGGGAGGCCTCCAGCCCTGGCCCCACGCTGCTTACCTGTTCCCGTGTGCAAACAGCACTCTCCTGGAAAACATTCTTAGTGGGAGTACAAATCACAGGGTGAGTGGGCATGGTGTCAGTATTTGGGATTTCTTGAGTCTCTCCAGAGTTGGCAGTGGTGATGGCCACATCTTCAGTCACTGCCTCGTCAGTCTTTGCCCCTTCATCTCTGGGAGTCATTACAGCCTTGCAGTCTTCTGAGCACTGAGCCGAATCTGTGCTGGTGTCAGTGTTTGCAATGCCCTGAGTCTCTCCATGGTCAGTGTCTGTGATGACCACATCCTCAGTCATTGACATGACAAGAGCCTTCACGCAGATTTGAGTCACTGAGGGCTCAGAGTCTTCTGAGAACTCAGCCAAATCCAGGCCGACATGAGGCTCTGCCTGGAGCTGGGTCAGCCCCGGGTCAGGCTCAGCTGGGCCCTCAGCTGCTGGGGTGCTGGTCTTCCTGCGTTGAATGCGCATAAACTTCGGGAATATCTGCAGAACCAAGGACAGGGTAGTCAGGGGGGTTCCATGGCATGCTCCAAGCATAGGGCTCGGCTGAGCAGGGCCAGCAGGCCCAGCCCAGGTGGGCATGGCTGCAGGTACCTGCGCTGTTCTGCGGAAGCGGCCACGGCTGGATTGCTGCTCTTGTGTGCGCTCCACGGCTGCATCTGGCAAAGAGCGAGCACAGCCAGAGCTGAGGGGCTGCGGGAGAGGCCGGAGAACACAGCCCAGCCCTGCGCTCCCCAGGCAGGGACAGCCCCGGGATGCCCCTGAGGGATGGAGCATGGCCACTGCGGGGTGTCTGCCTGGGCCCTCTTCTGTCCTGTCCATGGGCATGTCCCCAGGGGATGGGATGCCATAGAATGGCATGGCATGGCATTGGATGGGGCAGGGCCTAGCTGGCTGGCACCATCAGCTCTGTGGCCCAGCTCTGTCACTCACCATCCTGCAATGGCTGGAAGTGCTTGGGCTCCTCAAGCCGTTTTCCTGGGGCAGCTCCAGGGCCTTTGTTCTTTTTCCCCCTGAAGACTTTAAATAGGCTGAGAAATCTGCCTGCCATTCCAGAGTCTGGATTTGAGGGCACCATAAAGAGAGATGCCTTGTGAAATTTCTGAATCAGCAAGTCCTTCAGTTGTGCCTTGAAGGAACCTGAGACAGAGAAGCCTCAGGAAGATTACAGGACAGCAAGTCCTGCACTTTGTTCTCAAGGGCTCCTGCCACAAGGACAGGAAACACCTCTTAAATGGATTTGGTCACTAAGTGCCAGGGTCTCGCCTCGAGTGTGCAGGCCAGAAGGATGGGAGATGCCTCAGAAAAGCTCTGAGTCACCAAGTCCCTGAGTCTGGCCTCGGAGGCACCTGCAAAAGAGAAGCCTCGGGAAGGCCACAGGCCACCAAGACCCGCAGTCTTGCCACGAGGACACCTGTAGGGATAACGCCTCGGAAAATCTCCAGGTCGGACACGAACGAGCGCTCCTCACGGCACCGCTCTGTCCCGTCCTGTCCTGTCGCGTGCTCCGAGCACTGTGGAGCGTTCTTGTCACCACCAGCTCCTATGTCACCACGTGTCACAAAGGACACACTCCTCCATTCCATGCCACGGTGACCGTGCTGCAGCGTGTCACAAAGGGCCCTTGCACACACTGCCACCTGCCCTGGGGCCGCCCCCAGCCCACCCAAAGTGGCCCCGGTTGGCAGGAATCCCTGGCCCCAAGTGTCCAAGGCAGCCCGACAGGATCTTTAGGAAGGGCTCAGCCCATCAGCAAACGCTGCCCTGCTCTGCGGGCTCAGGGCAGCAGAAGGAGCCCCCAGGGCTGCCGAGGCAGCCGCGCTGGCAAGGGCACGGGGCCTTCCACGGAAGCTGGCACGGCCTCCTTGGGACACGTCCCGGCTGCTGGCCATCCTAAACCCGCGGCTGTGACAGGCACAGGGAACGTGTGGGCCAGGGCACCAATGCTGCTCTGAGCCCTGGGGCCCGGGCAGCGCTGCCATCAGCAGGTGTGGCAGAGTCCCCGCCCAAGCAGAGCTGCCACCCCCCGAGCCCTGGCAGCGCTGCTGCCCCTCTCCTGCCCCAGAGACCTGTGCCCCGGGGGGCTTCTGTGCCACAGGGAGCCAAAGCCCACGTGCACTGGGAGCTGTGCTCCTCCCTGCAGGGGCTGTTGGCAGCAGCACCTGGAGCTCTGCTGCAACACTTGGTGTCTGTCAGAAGCTCTTACTACATGCTGGAAGTGTTTTCTCATTAAAGTAATTTCCTGCAGCACAAAAGCCTCTTTACCGTGATGACACAGAAGAATCTGGCATTAAAGACTCCTCACTTCAGGAAAGCTTTACTTTCCATTTCTCAACTCAAGTAGTTCCAAAAAAGTTGCAAACTCCCCCAATCAATTGTGATGGCCTGAGAACATGAGAGTTGGAAATTGCCTTCCCCTCTCAAAGCAGCAACTCATGTGCCTTGATGTCATGCATTGGGAGTCACTTTACAAACATCACACTACCCAGAGGTGAACAGAAGGCCATTCTTTGCTTTCAAATGGTTTTCAATGAACGGATGGTAACATCCTCATTCCCTTAAGGAATAGAAGCTCTAAAAGAATGCAAGTCCTCTTCTTCCCTGCAGGATAATCAGGACCATGAACAGAAATAGTCACAGGTATTCTTTCTGCCCTCCATAACCAATGCTCCACCAAACCACAGATGCTGTCTTCAAACTGACTCCAATTCCAGCCTAGAACTCTCCCCTTCCAGACACCTCCTTCCCCAACCTGCCCCCCAACACCAATCCCCCCAAACACCCGCACAGGAGCCCTCAACACCCCGCCAGGACCCCCAGCTGTCCCTGTCCCCCCGCAGAGCTTTCCCAGCCCCCAGCAGACCCCCTGGTTCCCTGCACGTGCCGTGGGATGGCCCTCAGGAGGATCTGCTCCAAGGCCTTTCCCGGGAGCAAGCTCAGGATCATCCTTCCCACCGAGCCTTCCTGAGCACGGCTGTTCCATTGGCACATTTGCGCTCGGCTGGGACTTCTCCACTCACCCAGGGCTGCTGCTAAAGGATGGAGAGCAGCCTGGCAAGCTCTTCCTCCAGCTGCCTCTTTCCTCTTGGAGGAGGTAGAACATTCCACAGGCAAGAAACTGGTGCCTCCACAGACCCTGGATCCATGCTGGGACAGACAAGGATGTGAAGTATGTCATATGGAAAAACTCTTTATCACTAACCGCTCGCATTTGTTCTGTCTGTTCCTTTGTTACCCGTGGTATAAAGCAATACTCACTCGTTTGTCATACACAGAGGCCCCCGCCTACACAGCTCATTCACACCATGTGGGTTCAAGTCTGATGGGTGCCTTGCACAGGGCCACAGGGAGTCCCACCTACACGGTCCCAGGTCAGGGGCGAGCGTCCCCTTGGTGGGTTAGAGTCCCAGAGTTCAGGAGTGGTATGCTAACTGGCATTGATTAAATGTGGCTGGAATTTGGATTGGGAGCTGGTTTAGAGAGTTTATTAAGTCTGGTATAATATCGTGTGTGTGTCCATGTGTTAAATCTGTCAATGCAACATCGTTTATTCTTTGCTTATATGAAGATAAGGAAGGAAATGTGCTCAACACTCTTACCTTTTTCCTTTGGGGATGGAATGCTATTAATTGGAGTAGAAGTAGTCAGAAAATTGAGTGTGTGTTCCAAGGTTCATCGCTAAGAATGCAAGAAGTGGAGACACAGTCTCAGAGGGAAACAGCGTTGTATGGCTGTCCTAGGTTGACTATATGATGCTTTTATCCCCAGTCGTCTTGTTCTGTTTATACTGAATAATAAGTTTTACACCTTTAAGATTCTCTTCCAGACAGTGAAGAAGGGAGGGAAGAAGGGCGCAGTTTGTTTTCAGACTGCTCTCACTCCTACACAATCCTGCTCCTGGACTGTGTTGTCTGCGGATGGACAGACAGCCGGACAGAGCTCCTTTTTTCCCTTTTTTCTTTTTTTTTTTTTGCTTTTAGTTAGTTTTAGCTAGCTGAGGCAAAGAAGTTCCCTGGACTGTGATTTTTCCTTTTTCTTGGACCTGTTCAAGCCTGCTCTGCACTGAACACCCAGAAGAGCACCGGCAACTCCACCTGTGGCCCCCTGGCCGGGCCTGGGCCGCGGCGTTTCCAGCACCAGAGAGACTGATCAGAGACTGAGTGAGCCGAGCTGCAACCCGGGGAGGGGACTGTTCTCAGTTTGCATTTTTTTTTTATTTTGGAGTAGTGAGAAGTTTTATTGTTTAATATTGTTTGGGTTCTATTGTTTAATAAACAGGTTTCTTTCCACTTTTTCTCCAAGGAGATATTTTCTCCCGAACCGGTTAGAGGGGGGAGGGGCAATTGAATCTGCTTTTGTAGAGAAGCCCCTTTGGGGGTTATGTCCCAAACAAGCCCCGAACCAGGACAATGGTCTCCTGGCAGCGCTGCTGCCCCTCTC
>NW_024358678.1:895-2609 GCF_014805655.1 Passer montanus | reverse complement strand
TGTTCCACGAGATCGACCCCAGAGCCTGACACGGGGACGGGGGGCCGGGGCCCTGGGGGTGGGACAGGGGGACAGGGACCCCCCGGCAGTGTCCCCGTGTCCCCCAGGGCCAGAGCCTGGGCCAGGGCTCCTTCACCCAGTTATGAACGAGTGCTTGAGAGCGCTGAAAAAATCCCCAGCAAGGGATCAGCAACAACCAGATTTAATATTAAGTGACAGCACCACAAAATTCCTTGGCAAGAGTCACTCTGCTCCTGACTGGACACTTCAAGCACACGAAGGAAACAAAGCAACAACAAAACCAAACAAAATCCAGGCAATCAAACCAGAAAGGAACCGGAAACCGTCCCTGTGTGTGTGTGTGACACAAGGACAGTGAGGGCAAGGATAAAAGGAATGTGGCCCAAAAGCTTAACAGAGCTCAAACTTAACAGGACTTAACTTATAACTTAACCTTAACTTCCACCTTAACCTTAACTGATCCCTTCAACTTCACAATATAGCAAAAGAACAGAGCTTATCAGTGATACATGCTGCCGAGACCTTGACGGGCTGCAAGAGCGTTGACGTTCTCAAAAATGGAAATGGAAAGGCAAGCAGCATATGATTTATTTAATTGCTTTTTTAAAAAGCGTCAGGTTAAGGACATAGACTTGCAGAATGAGCTCCCACAGTTGTTAACTTACGGGTATGCACAAGGGTTTTTTCAAAATCCCCATACAGTACATGAATTAACAGCATGGCGTAAGTTCAGTGACAAGCTGTGGGAGGCAGCTGTAGATGAGGATAAAACTGCAAGGAAGTTAGGAAAGCTATGATGAGTCGTGCATAATGAGTTATTACAACATCAGGTAGAAAAGAAAGCTGCGCAGCAAGCTAGCGTAGCATATGGTAAGAATAAGAGTCATGGGGACTGCTCCGACTGTCCGTTACCCCCTACCACATCTACAGTCATTTTGCCACCAACAGCGGCTCCTTCTTCAAGCAGCAGCTCACCCCCCGCGGGTGCTGTAACAGCACCGTCTGCACCACCTGTGCCATGGCCAGACCCTCGGTCTCCTCCTCCTTGTAATGAGCCGATCCCTGGGGCAAAAAGTGACCTAGCAGGGGCCATTGCAAGGGAACGAAGGAAAGCATGGGTGGCGGTAGCAAAAGAGATCATGGATTCGGGGGATAGTGGAGCTATAGCTGCAGCAATGGAGGTTGCTTGTCCAGCGGTATTTTCGCCTTCGGCGGAGGGTGGGTATGAAACCACAATTACAACGTTGGACTGGAAGCTGCTGTCACAATTACAGTCCACAGTCAGTTTGGGGTGACCAGTGAGCCCACAAAGCAGATGCTTGATTATATCTGGGGGAGTCAGGTATTACTGGCAGCTGATTGCAAAGGAGTAGTGAAGCTTATCTTCACTCAGCATCAGCAGCTCTTGTTTAATGCACACTGGCAGGCACTTTGCCAGGAATGTGTAGCGACACAACGGCAGCAAGGCGACCCGTTACACGGAATAACCCCGGATGAGCTAATGGGTTCAAGACCTTTTCTTCGTGCAGAAGCGCAAGCGTTAATTGGTCCTGAAAAATGTCGGGAGGCTATGCGCTTAGTACGGCTGGCCATAGACAGGATAAAAGAGCCAGGCGGGGTCCCCTCTTATATGGGAATAAAGCAAGGAAGAGATGAATCATTTGGATCTTTTATAGATAAGGCAGCCGCTGCT
>NW_024358678.1:0-314 GCF_014805655.1 Passer montanus | reverse complement strand
CCCTTCCCATCCCATCCCATCCCATCCCATCCCATCCCATCCCATCCCATCCCATCCCATCCCATCCCATCCCAAGTTGAATTTGATAGTCAGAGTTTGGACTTGAAGGGCCAAGGTTGAATTTGGTGGTGAACAGTTGGATTTATTGGTCACAAGTTAGATTTGATGGTCCAGGGCTGCATTTGGTGGGCAACACTGGGATACCATGGAATAATGGCATTCTAGGGGTTGGGAGTTTAGAATCATCTGATTCCCCTCACAACTTCCCATCAACACTGGCAATCCATGGAATAACACAATTCCGGGCATCGGGA
>NW_024358677.1:0-287 GCF_014805655.1 Passer montanus | reverse complement strand
AATTGCTTCAATATTGTTTCAAAAATAGTGCACTATACTTATAGTTATAGCTACCTATACTCAGTGGTAAATAATTCTGATTAAGATAATCTAGTCTAATAATTATCATAATAAACAATTTATTTTTAGATAAATTTGGTTTGCCACCCTTAATCCTGCTGAACAAAGTTGGATAAAGTCTCAATTACATCTGTATAATCCTTTGGACATAAACCATTGACAAAGTCTGGGGCCAAGATTGGGTCCAACACCAAGCAGACTCCTCTCTGAGAAGGAGTTTAGAAAGC
>NW_024358676.1:0-287 GCF_014805655.1 Passer montanus | reverse complement strand
GCAGTCCCTGGGCTCCCCTCCCTGTGCTTCTCCCACTCTTTCCCAGTTACTTTTGCTGATTAATTTTTCCAAATCACCTCATTTCCCATTTATTTCCTGCCTCCCATCTCTTACTTTCCCTTTCTCCATTCCCAAATCAAGCTGAACTAGGTCATTGAGGCTGAAGAAAATTCAAGACCCCATTTCCTGCCTTAACCCCATTCCCTTGGCTCCCTGAGGGATCACACAGCCATGGGACCCCCTGGAAAAGGGAGGTGGGAGAAGTGGGAATGCCAAAGGGGCTGGAT
>NW_024358675.1:0-287 GCF_014805655.1 Passer montanus | reverse complement strand
AAAAAAAACCACAAAGAAATTTGCGCAAAAATCGCCCAAAAAAATATGAAAAAATTCTTGAAAAAATCCTTAAAAATTCAAAAAATCCCTGAAATTTCACAATAAAAAGGGGGAAAATACCAGGAAAGTGTCTGAAAAATCCACAAAAAAATCTGAAAACAAACCTGAAAAAAATCGCGCAAAAATGACAAAAATTCCCAAAAACTAAGGAAAAAATTCGGAAAAATTCCTAAAAATTCCCAAAATCCCAGAAATATGTAAACACTCAAAAACCACCTGGAAAATCT
>NW_024358674.1:0-287 GCF_014805655.1 Passer montanus | reverse complement strand
GGGCCCTCCCAGCCCCAGAAACCCCCAAATCCTGGCACTGGTACCTTCTGGAGCGCCGCTCGCTCGGGGCTCCCCGGCTTGAACTCCAGGATGGGCTCGTTGGTCACCTGGATGGCCGCGCGGTGCTGCCATCTCCGCCTGCGGCAGGGGCGGGACAGGAACGCTGGAATTCTGCCGTTCCCTCCTTCCCCAGCACCGGAGGACAGCTCAGCCCCGGGACACCTCGGTGCCAGGGGACACCTCGGTCTCTGGGGATGCCTCCATCCTGGGGACACCTCGGTCCCAGG
>NW_024358673.1:0-288 GCF_014805655.1 Passer montanus | reverse complement strand
GGGCAGGGGCTACTTGAATCTGCTTTCTAAAGGAAACCCTTTAGAAGTTTTCCTCACAAATTCACCCTAAACCAGGACAGTTTTGTACTGCTTAGTTTGGTTTGGTTTTTTTGATCATGTTGTTTTAAAATTGTAAGATCAGATTAGGAGATCTTGGGCGAGGCTTCACTAATGGTAAGTCCATTGAGAGAATATACTATAGTTAAGGCTCTGGCTGTGTTAAAATAATTGAGACCAATAATAGATTTTAATATCTTTTTATGTATCTCATCCCATTCTTTTTTTTTT
>NW_024358672.1:0-288 GCF_014805655.1 Passer montanus | reverse complement strand
CCAGCCCCGCCGGCCCCAGGGAGCTGTGGGGAAAAAAAATCCCAAAAAAGTGTGAAATCCCAAAATATTCCCAACAAAACCCCATGAAATTACCCCAAAATCCCATTAAGTTCTCCCAAATCCCATTAATTTCCTATAAAATTCCATGAAATTCCTCCAAAGTCCCATTAAATTCCACCCCAGATCCCATTAAATCCACTCCAAACCATCCCTGCCAGCCCCAGGGTGATGTGGGGGAAAAAAACCCAAAAAATTACGGGGGGGAGAGAGAGAAATCCCAATAAATCC
>NW_024358671.1:0-288 GCF_014805655.1 Passer montanus | reverse complement strand
CCAACCTGGCCTTGAACACATCCAGGGATAGGACATCTACATCTTCCCTGGGCAACCTGTGCCTCACGACTCTCACAGTAAAAAAAGTTTGCCTACTACCTAATCTAAACCTACCCTCTTTCTGTTTAAAACTGTACACCCTCATCCTCTCACTCCGCTCCCAGATAAAGGCTCCCTCTCCATCTTTCCTGCAGGCCCCTTGTAAGTGCTGGAAGGCTGCAATAAGGTCTCCTTGGAGCCTTCTCTTCTCTAGACAAGTAACCCCAGGTCTCTCAGCCTGTCTTCACA
>NW_024358670.1:0-288 GCF_014805655.1 Passer montanus | reverse complement strand
ATTAAAAATTCCATGAAAAACACAAAAAATCCAATTAAAAACTCCATGAAAAGCACCACAAAATCCCTCAAAAAATCCCATTAAAAACTCCATGAAAATCAGAAAAAAAGTTCTCCAAAAATCCCATTAAAAACTCCATGAGCAACACAAAAGTCTCTCCAAAAATCCCATTAAAACCTCCCCAAAAAACCCCCAAAAAATCCCATTAAAAAAAAACCCAAAAAACCCCAAACAAATCAAAATAAAAATCCCCCAAAAACCCAAAAAATCCCATTAAAAACCCCAAAA
>NW_024358669.1:0-288 GCF_014805655.1 Passer montanus | reverse complement strand
GGGAGGGGAAATTTTGCGGCATTTTGGGGAATTTTTGTGGAATTTGGTAAATTCTGGGGGGAATTTTTGTCAAATTTCATCAAATTTTGGACAAAATTTGAAGATTTTGGGGAAATTTTGGAACAATTTTGGGAAATTTTGGGGCATTTTTGGCTCATTTGAGGATTCTGGGGGAGGGGTTCCAAATTTTTTTGGAATTTTTTAATTTTTGCTCCAAATTTTTGGGATTTTAAAAAAATTTTCCTCCAAATTTTTGGGATTTTTAAAATTTTTGGGGATTTTTAAAAA
>NW_024358668.1:0-288 GCF_014805655.1 Passer montanus | reverse complement strand
CCCGCCCGCCCGCGAGGGCCCCACGTTACTTTGATGGACAGCTCGGCCTCCCCGCTCTCCTTCCCGCCGACCTTCCCCGCCCCCCCGCGGCGCCGCGCGCCCCGCGCCCTCCCATTGGCCGGCTCCGAGCGCTGCCGCCGCTCCGCCACGGAGACGCTTCCCAGCGAAAGCCGAGAGGCGGCGCGACTCCGGCTCGCGCCATTGGGCCGCGGGGCCGCGGCGCGTCACGGGCCCACGTTGGCGGCGGGGCCGGCGATTGGGCGGCCGCCCCCCCGCGCGGCGGCGTGG
>NW_024358667.1:5198-12015 GCF_014805655.1 Passer montanus | reverse complement strand
CCAAAATACCCTGGGGACAGTGCCACCCCTAAATCCCGTCCTGGGGACAGTGCCACCCCCTTGGGGACAGTGCCTCTCCCTGATCCTGCCCTAAGGACAGTGGCACGCCCCTGGGGACAGTGCCACCCCTAAACACCCCATGGTGGTGACAGTGCCACCCCTAATTCCTCTTGGTGACAGTGCCACCCCCCTGTTGGGGACAGTGCCACCCCAAATCCTGCCCTGAGGACAGTGCCACCCCCCTGGTGACAGTGCCAGTCCTAAACTCCCTTTGGGGACAGTGCCACCCACGCTGGAGACAGTGCCACCCCAAATCCTGTCCTGGGGACAGTGCCACACCTAATTCCCCCTGGTGACAGTGCCACCCCAAATCCTGTCCTGGGGACAGTGCCACACCTAATTCCCCCTGGTGACAGTGCCACCCCAAATCCTGTCCCTGTGACAGTGCCACCCCCCTCGGGGACAGTGCCATCCCCCTCGGGGACAGTGCCAGCCCCAGTGACAGTGCCCCCTGTCCCAGTGACAGTGCCACCTCTGTTGGCGCCAGTGCCACCCCCGTTGGTGCCAGTGCCCCTGTCCCGGTGCCAGTGCCCCTGTCCCGGTGCCAGTGCCACCCCTGTCCCTGTGCCAGTGCCACCCCCCTGGTGCCAGTGCCCCCTGTCCCGGTGCCAGTGCCACCCCCCCGTTGGTGACAGTGCCCCTGTCCCTGTGCCAGTGTCCCTGTCCCTGCTGGTGCCAGTGCCACCCCCCTGGTGACAGTGCCACCCCCCTGGTGCCAGTGCCCCCTGTCCCGGTGCCAGTGCCACCCCTGTCCCTGTGCCAGTGCCCCTGTCCCCTCCCCTCTCACTTGATGAGGTTCTCCAGGAAGAGCCGCGCGTTGCTCAGCACCTGAGGGGACACGGGGACATCAGGGGACAGTGAGGGGACAGCGGGGACACTGAGGGGACACGGGGACATCAGGGGACAGTGAGGGGACAGCGGGGACAATGGGGACAATGGGGACACTGAGGGGACACGGGGACATCAGGGGACAGCGGGGACACTGAGGGGACACGGGGACATCAGGGGACACGGGGACATCAGGGGACAGCGAGGGGACAGTGGGGACATCAGGGGACACTGAGGGGACACGGGGACATCAGGGGACAGTGAGGGGACAGCGGGGACAATGGGGACAATGGGGACACTGAGGGGACACGGGGACATCAGGGGACAGCGAGGGGACAGTGGGGACATCAGGGGACACTGAGGGGACACGGGGACATCAGGGGACAGTGAGGGGACAGCGGGGACAATGGGGACAATGGGGACACTGAGGGGACACGGGGACATCAGGGGACAGCGAGGGGACAGTGGGGACATCAGGGGACACTGAGGGGACACGGGGACATCAGGGGACAGTGAGGGGACAGCGGGGACAATGGGGACAATGGGGACACTGAGGGGACACGGGGACATCAGGGGACAGCGAGGGGACAGTGGGGACATCAGGGGACACTGAGGGGACACGGGGACATCAGGGGACAGTGAGGGGACAGCGGGGACAATGGGGACAATGGGGACACTGAGGGGACACGGGGACATCAGGGGACAGCGAGGGGACAGTGGGGACATCAGGGGACACTGAGGGGACACGGGGACATCAGGGGACAGTGAGGGGACAGCGGGGACAATGGGGACAATGGGGACACTGAGGGGACACGGGGACATCAGGGGACAGCGAGGGGACAGTGGGGACATCAGGGGACACTGAGGGGACACGGGGACATCAGGGGACAGTGAGGGGACAGCGGGGACAATGGGGACAATGGGGACACTGAGGGGACACGGGGACATCAGGGGACAGCGAGGGGACAGTGGGGACATCAGGGGACACTGAGGGGACACGGGGACATCAGGGGACAGTGAGGGGACAGCGGGGACAATGGGGACAATGGGGACACTGAGGGGACACGGGGACATCAGGGGACAGCGGGTCACCCTGTCCCCACCCCCCCCCACTATCGCGACAGCAGCGGTGCTCGGCCCCGCCCCCGTGACGTCACCGCGGCCACGCCCACCCAGCGGAGAGCGGCGCGGGCTGGGCGGGGCCGGCGGGACACGGGGGAATGTCGCGATATGGGGGGACTGTCGGGACATGGGGGGACTGTCGGGACACCGGGGGCTCTCCCACAATACCAGGTTACTATCGCAATAGCAGGTCACTATCACGATAGCGGGAACACTATTGCGACACGGGGCTCTATCGTGATATGGGGGCTCTATCGCGACGCCGGGCACTATCATGACTCAAGGCACTATCGCGACACGGGCTCTCTGTTGTGACACGGGGCTCTATCACAACACCAGGTTATCATCACAACACGGGGCTCTATCGCGACACGGGCTCTCTGTCGCAACAGCGGGGGCTCTATCGCGACACGGGGCTCTATTGCGATAGCAGGTTACTAGCGTGATACCAGGGGCACTATCGCAATACCAGATTACTATCGCGACACGGGGGCTCTATCGTGACTCCAGGCACTATCGCGACATGGGGCTCTATCGCAATACCAGGTAACTATCGTGACACAGGGTTACTATCACGATAGCGGGGGCACTATCGTGACACGGGGCTCTGTCGCGATAGCGGGCTGTCTGTCGCGACACGGGGGCTCTATCGCTACAGCAGGGGCTCTATCGCGATATCAGGGGCTCTATCGTGACACCGGGGGCTCTATTGTGATACCAGGTTACTATCGCGACACCGGGGGCTCTATCGCGACATGGGCTCTCTACCGTGACATGGGGCTCTATCACGACGCGGGCTCTCTGTCGCAACACCAGGGGCACTATCGCAATATGCGGGCTCTGTTGCGATGACACCAGGGCTCTATCGCGACATGGGGGCTCTCTGTCGCGACACGGGGCACTATCATGACTCAAGGCACCATCGTGACACAGGCTCTCTGTCGCGATACCAGGTTACTATCGCGATATCGGCTCTCTATCGTGACACGGGGGCTCTATCGCGATACCAGGTTGCTATTGCAATAGCAGGGCACTATCACGACACGGGGCTCTATTGCGACATGGGGCACTATCGCGACTCAAGGCTCTATCGTGACACGGGCTCTCTGTCGCAATACCAGGTTACTATCGCGATAGCAGGTTACTACCGCGACACCAGGTTACTATTGTGACACAGGGCTCTATTGCGATACCAGGTTACTATCACGATATGGGCTCTCTATCACGATACCGGGCTCTATCGCGACACCAGGGGCTCTATCGCGATAGCAGGCTCTCTATCGCGATATGGGCTCTCTATCACGATATGGGGGCTCTATTACAATACCAGGCTACTATCGCGACACGGGCTCTCTGTCGCGACACGGCTCTCTGTAGTGATAGCAGGTTACTATCGCGACAGCAGGTTACTATCGCGATATGGGGCTCTGTCGCGACAGCAGGTTACTATCGCGATATCAGGTTACTATCGCGATAGCGGGCTCTCTATCGCGACACGGCCCCGTCGGGACTCACCAGCATGACGACGCACCAGTTGAGCACGCCCCGGTAGTTGCTGTAGCCGCTGGCCGAGCTCAGCAGGGACTCCTGCACCCTGTGGCACCTGGGGACAGGGGACAGTGAGGGGACATGGGGACACCGGGGACACCTTGTGGCACCTGGGGACACCGGGGGGGGGACAGTGAGGGGACATGGGGGGACACCGGGGACACCTTGTGGCACCTGGGGACACCGGGGGGACAGTGAGGGGACAATGGGGACACCGGGGACACCTTGTGGCACCTGGGGACAGGGGACAGTGAGGGGACATGGGGACACCAGGGACACCTTGTGGCACCTGGGGACACGGGGGACACGTGGGGACAATGGGGACACGGGGGGGACAATGGGGACAGGGGGGACACACTGGGACAACAGGGACACCTTGTGGCACCTGGGGACATGGGGACAATGGGGACATGTGGGGACATGGGGGGACATGTGGGGACATGTGGGGACACAAGTGACACCAGGGACACCTTGTGGCACCTGGGGACATGGGGACAATGGGGACATGTGGGGACACACTGGGACAACAGGGACACCTTGTGGCACCTGGGGACATGGGGACAATGGGGACATGTGGGGACATGGGGGGACATGAGGGGACATGTGGGGACACACTGGGACACCTTGTGGCACCTAGGGACAGGGGACAGCGGGGACATGGGGGGACAATGGGAGACATGTGGGGACACCAGGGGGACACAGGGGGGACATGGGGACACCTTGTGGCACCTGGGGACATAGGGACACATGGGGACAACGAGGGGGGACATGGGGACACATGGGGACAACGAGGGGGGACATGGGGACACATGGGGACACGCTGGGACACCTTGTGGCACCTGGGGACACCGGGACAGTGGGGACACAGGGGGACAGGGGGGACATGGGACACAGGGGACACCAGGGGACAATGGGGGGACACCGGGACAGTGGGGACATGCTGGGGACACACTGGGGACACACTCAGGACAGGGGGGACACCAGGGGACACACTGGGGACAGGGGGGACAGAGGGGGACAGCCCCCCCAGGACACCCCAAACCCTCCCAAGAGGCCCCCAAGGCTTGGGGACATCCCCGGGGGGGGACAGAGGAGGGGACACACAGGAGGGGACACAGGAATGGCAGAGGTGACGCAAAAGTGACAGAGGTGACACAGGAAGGGACACGGGTGACACAGGAGTGGCACAGGTGACATAGGAAGGGACAGAGGTGACACAGGAGGGGACAGAGGTGACACAGGAGTGGCACAGGTGACACAGGAAGGGACAGGGGTGACACAGGAGTGGCAGAGGTGACACAGGAGGGGACAAAGGTGGCACAGGAAGGGACAGAGGTGACACAGGAGGGGACACACAGGGACAGAACCCCCCTGGGGACACCCAGAGGGGACCCCAAGGCTTGGGGACACCCCGGGGGGGTGACAGCGGTGACACAGGAGTGGCACAGGTGACACAGGAGGGGACAGAAGTGACACAGGACTGACACAGGTGACACAGGAGTGACAAAGGTGGCACAGGAGGGGACACAGGAGGGACAGAGGGGACACAGGAGTGGCACAGGTGGCACGGGAGGGGACAGAGGTGACACAGAAGGGGACAGAGGTGACCCAGGAGTGGCACAGGTGGCACAGGAGGTGACAGAGGTGACACAGGAGTGGCACAGGTGGCATGGGAGGGGACAGAGGTGACACAGAAGGGGACAGAGGTGACCCAGGAGTGGCACAGGTGGCACAGGAGGTGACAGCGGTGACACAGGAGGGGACAAAGGTGGCACAGGAAGGGACAGGGGTGACACAGGAGGGGACAAAGGTGACATAGGAGTGGCACAGGTGACACAGGAAGGGACAGAGGTGACACAAAAGAGGACAGAAGTGACACAGGAGTGGCAGAGGTGGCACAGAAGAGGACAGAGCTGACACAGGAGTGGCACAGGTGACATAAGAAGTGACAAAGGTGACACAGGAAAGGACAGGGGTGACACAGGAGGGGACAGGGCTGACACAGGAGGTGGCACAGGTGACACAGTCCCACCCTGAGGGGATCCCTGAGGGTCCCAAATCCACCCTGAGGAGGGTCCCTGAGGGTCCCAAGCCCACCTGAGGAGGGTTCCTGAGTGTCCCCTCCCACCCTGAGGGGATCCCTGAGGGTCCCTGAGGGGGTCCCTGAGGGTCCCAAACCCACCCTTGGGGAGTCCCTGAGGGTCCCAAGCCCACCTCCGGGGGTTCCCTGAGAGTCCCAAGCCCACCCTGAGGTCTCCCTGTCCCCCACCGCTCGGGGGTCTCCCCGTGCCCCCTCCCGCCCTGAGGCCGAGCCGCCCCCTCACGGCCGCCGCTCCCTCCCTGAGGGCGGGCTCCGCTTTCCCGCGCCGGGCCCCGTTACCTGAAGTCCCCGGCGAGCTCGTCGGCGCCGTCGCCGTGCGCGGAGGCGGGCTCGGGCTTGTGGGGAGCCCCCCGGCGCCGGCGGGGTCCCCCGTTGCCGCCGGCGGGGTGGGGATTTTTGGGGAATTTTTGGGAGAATTTTAGGAAATTTTGGGGGGATTTTTGGTGACTTTTAGGGAATTTTTGGGGGATTTTGTGTGGGGTTTTGGGGGGGTCTTTGGGGGGATCTTGAATTTTTGGGGGTTTTTAGGGAATTTTGGGTGGATTTTTAGGGATTTTTAGGGAATTTTTCAGAGAATTTTTAGAGAATTTTAAGGGATTTTATTGGAGAATTTTTGGGGATTTTTAGGGAAGTTTTGGGGGGATTTTTGGGGATCTTTAGGGAATTTTTCGTAGAATTTTTGGGGATTTTTAGGGAATTTTTCGGAGGATTTTGGGGGATTTTTTTAGGGAATTTTTCGGAGGAATTTGGGGATTTTTTAGGAATTTTTTGGCGAATTTTTCGGGATTTTTAGGGAATTTTTGGGGGGATGTTTGGGGGGATTTTTTAGGGAATTTTTGGGCGGTTTGATGGGAATTTTTGGGGGGTCTTTGGGGGGTTTTTGGGGGTCACGGGGGGTGCGGAAGGAGCCCCCCACCCCCCCGAGCTGAGCCAGCGCCGCGCCTGCAACGGGAGTTTATTTGCATCTCATTTACATCTCATTTGCATCTCATTTACATCTCATTTACATATGGTTTGCATAGCGGGTGCCGAAGCTCGGGGTGGGGGGTGCGGGGTCCGGCCCCGCCCCCACCCCCGCTGGACCCCCCCGGTGACCACTGAGTGACCCCAGAGTGACCAATGAGTGACCCCTGAGTGACCCCTGAGTGACCCCTGAGT
>NW_024358667.1:0-5025 GCF_014805655.1 Passer montanus | reverse complement strand
CCACTGAGTGACCACTGAGTGACCACTGAGTGACCACTGAGTGACCCCTGAGTGACCGCTGACCCCTGAGTGACAAGTGAGTGACCACTGAGTGACCAATGAGTGACCACTGAGTGACCCCTGAGTGACCCCTGAGTGACCACTGAGTGACCACTGGTGAGTGACCAGTGGTCACTCCAGGACACGGACGGTCAGTGAGTGACCAGTGGTCACTCCAGGACACGGACGGTCAGTGAGTGACCAGTGGTCACTCCAGGACACGGACGGTCAGTGAGTGACCAGTGGTCACTCCAGGACACGGACGGTCAGTGAGTGACCAGTGGTCACTCCAGGACACGGACGGTCAGTGAGTGACCAGTGGTCACTCCAGGACACGGACGGTCAGTGAGTGACCAGTGGTCACTCCAGGACACGGACGGTCAGTGAGTGACCAGTGGTCACTCCAGGACACGGACGGTCAGTGAGTGACCAGTGGTCACTCCAGGACACGGACGGTCAGTGAGTGACCAGTGGTCACTCCAGGACACGGACGGTCAGTGAGTGACCAGTGGTCACTCCAGGACACGGACGGTCAGTGAGTGACCAGTGGTCACTCCAGGACACGGACGGTCAGTGAGTGACCAGTGGTCACTCCAGGACACGGACGGTCAGTGAGTGACCAGTGGTCACTCCAGGACACGGACGGTCAGTGAGTGACCAGTGGTCACTCCAGGACACGGACGGTCAGTGAGTGACCAGTGGTCACTCCAGGACACGGACGGTCAGTGAGTGACCAGTGGTCACTCCAGGACACGGACGGTCAGTGAGTGACCAGTGGTCACTCCAGGACACGGACGGTCAGTGAGTGACCAGTGGTCACTCCAGGACACGGACGGTCAGTGAGTGACCAGTGGTCACTCCAGGACACGGACGGTCAGTGAGTGACCAGTGGTCACTCCAGGACACGGACGGTCAGTGAGTGACCAGTGGTCACTCCAGGACACGGACGGTCAGTGAGTGACCAGTGGTCACTCCAGGACACGGACGGTCAGTGAGTGACCAGTGGTCACTCCAGGACACGGACGGTCAGTGAGTGACCAGTGGTCACTCCAGGACACGGACGGTCAGTGAGTGACCAGTGGTCACTCCAGGACACGGACGGTCAGTGAGTGACCAGTGGTCACTCCAGGACACGGACGGTCAGTGAGTGACCAGTGGTCACTCCAGGACACGGACGGTCAGTGAGTGACCAGTGGTCACTCCAGGACACGGACGGTCAGTGAGTGACCAGTGGTCACTCCAGGACACGGACGGTCAGTGAGTGACCAGTGGTCACTCCAGGACACGGACGGTCAGTGAGTGACCAGTGGTCACTCCAGGACACGGAAGGTCAGCAGTGACCAGTGGTCACTCCAGGACACGGACGGTCAATAGTGACCAGTGGTCACTCCAGGACACGGACGGTCAATAGTGACCAGTGGTCACTCCAGGACACGGACGGTCAATAGTGACCAGTGGTCACTCCAGGACACGGACGGTCAATAGTGACCAGTGGTCACTCCAGGACACGGACGGTCAATAGTGACCAGTGGTCACTCCAGGACACGGAAGGTCGGCAGTGACCAGTGGTCACTCCAGGACACGGAAGGTCGGCAGTGACCAGTGGTCACTCCAGGACACGGACGGTCAGCAGTGACCAGTGGTCACTCCAGGACACGGAAGGTCAGCAGTGACCAGTGGTCACTCCAGGACACGGACGGTCAGTGAGTGACCAGTGGTCACTCCAGGACACGGAAGGTCAGCAGTGACCAGTGGTCACTCCAGGACACGGAAGGTCAGCAGTGACCAGTGGTCACTCCAGGACACGGAAGGTCAGCAGTGACCAGTGGTCACTCCAGGACACGGAAGGTCAGCAGTGACCAGTGGTCACTCCAGGACACGGAAGGTCAGCAGCGGGGACCTCTCGGGCATGAGGATGAAGCGGAACACGGTCGGGACGTCCTCGCTGGACACGGCCTCGATGGAGAAGCTGCTCAGCACCTGCTTTGGGGCAAAACCGGGAGGTTTTGGGGCAAAATGAGGAGATTTTGGGTCAAAACAAGGCTTGGGATCAGCCAAGGATGGTTTGGGGCAAAACGTGGAGGTTTTGGATGAAAACCAGGAGATTTTGGGTCAAAACAAGGTTTTGGGTCAAGCCAAGGAGGTTTTGGGTCAACCAAGGGTTTGGGGCAAAACCAAGAGGTTTTGGGTCAAATCGAGGAGATTTTGGGGCAAAACGAGGGTTTGGGGTCAGCCAGGGATGGTTTGGGGCAAAACCAGGAGATTTTGGGGCAAATTGAGGAGGTCTTGGGTGAAGCCAAGGGTTTGGGGTCAGCCAAGAACCGTTTGGGGCAAAACCAGGAGATTTTGGGTCCAAACGAGGAGGTTTTGTGTCAACCCAAGGTTTGGGGTCAGCCAAGGATGGTTTGGGGCAAATCGAGGAGATTTTGGGGCAAAACAAGGTTTGGGGTCAGCCAGGGATGATTTGGGGCAAAAGGAGGAGATTTTGGGTCAAGCCAAGGAGATTTGGGTCAAGCCGAGGTTTTGGGTCAAGCCTAGGTGATTTTGGGTCAAGTCAAAGTGGTTTCTGGTCAATCCAAAATGTTGGGTCAAGCTCAGATGTCAGGAGCGAGTGGAGATCTCATTGGGTCGAGCCAAGACAAGGTTGGGTCAAGTCAAGATGTTGGGTTGAACCAAGGGGTTGTTGGGTCAAACCAAGACTTTGGGTCAAGCCAAGACATGGTTGGGTCAAGTAAAGAAATGGTTGGGTCAAGCTGAGCCATTGGGTTTGGCCAAGACCTCTTTGGGCAAGTCAAGACACGGTTGGGTCAAGTCAAGACATTGTTGGCCCAAGTCAAGACATTGAACCAAGAGGTTGTTGGGTCAAACCAAGACTTTGGGTCAAGCCAAGACATGGTTGGGTCAAGTAAAGAAATGGTTGGGTCAAGCTGAGCCATTGGGTTTGGCCAAGACCTCTTTGGGCAAGTCAAGACACGGTTGGGTCAAGTCAAGACATTGTTGGCCCAAGTCAAGACATTGAACCAAGAGGTTGTTGGGTCAAACCAAGACTTTGGGTCAAGCCAAGACATGGTTGGGTCAAGTAAAGAAATGGTTGGGTCAAGCTGAGCCATTGGGTTTGGCCAAGACCTCTTTGGGCAAGTCAAGACACGGTTGGGTCAAGTCAAGACATTGTTGGCCCAAGTCAAGACATTGAACCAAGAGGTTGTTGGGTCAAACCAAGACTTTGGGTCAAGCCAACACCTCAATGGGTCAAGCCAAGACATTGGATCAAGCCAAGACCTCATTGGGCCAAGACACGGTTGGGTCAAGCCAAGCCATTGGGTTGAACCAAGAGGTCATTGAGCTAAACCAAGACATTGGGTCAGGCCAAGACACGGTTGGGTCAATCCAAAACCTCATTGGGTCAAGCCAAAACATAGCTGGGTCAAGTCAAGGCATGGCTGGGTCAAGTCAAGACCTCATTGGGTCCAGCCAAGACCTTGTTGGGTCTTTCCAAGACCTTGGGCTCATCCAAGACCTCGTTGGGTCAAACCAAGCCCTCGTTGAATGCCCCCAAGTCGTTGAGTCAAATCAAGACCTTGTTGGGTCTTTCCAAGACCTTGGGCTCATCCAAGACCTCGTTGGGTCAAACCAAGCCCTCGTTGAATGCCCCCAAGTCATTGAGTCAAACCAAGACCTCATTGAGTCAAACCAAGACCTCGTTGGGTGAACCAACCCCCCCATGGGGTCCCCACCCCCCCAGCCCCGGGCGCGGGGGCGTTTTGGGGTCCCCCACTCACGTGCGCCAGGAACAGCATCATCTCGGCCTCGGCCAGGCGCCGCCCGATGCACTGGCGCGCGCCGAAGCCGAAGGCCAAGGCCTTGAAGGTGGTGTCGTCCTTGCCGAGCCAGCGCCGCGGGTCGTAGCGCTCGGGGTGCGGGAAGACGTCGGGGCAGCGCCCCATGGCGTACAGCGCCACCTGGCACAGCGTCTGCGGGGGCAGCGCCGGTCACCCACCGGGACCCCCCAAGACACCCCCAGGACCCCCCGGGACCCCCCGGGACCCCCCGGGACCCCCAGGAACGCCCCAGGACCCCCAGGAACCCCCAGGAACCCCGGCCCGGCGATGACCCCGCCAAGGCAACACGTCGCTGGGCCAAGGCAAGACTTTGGGTCAAGCCAAAACCTCGTTGGGTCGAGTCAAGGCATGGTTGGGTCAAGTCAAGACTTTGGGTCAAGCCAAGAACTCATTGGGTCAAGCCAAGAGCTTTTGGGTCAATCCAAGACCTCGTTGGGTCGAGTCAAGACCTTGTTGGGTCAAACAAATATTTTGGGTCAAGTTAAGACTTTGGGTCAAGCCAAGACTTTGTTGGGTCAAGCCAAGACCTCACTGGGCCAAATCAAGACCACGTTGGGTCAAGCCAAGACCTCATTGGGTCAATCCAAGACTTTGTTGGGTCAAGCCAAGACTTAGGATCAAGTCAAGACCTCATTAGGCCAAGCCAAAATCTCATTGGGTCAAGCCAAGACTTTGGGTGAAGCCAAGACCTCATTGGGTCAAGTCAAGACCTTGTTAGGTCAAGTTAAGACTTTGGGTCAAGCCAAGACTTCAGGTCAAGACCTTGTTGGGTCAAGCCATGACCTCATTGAGCCAAGCCAAAATTTCATTGGGTCAATCCAAGACCACGTTGGGTCAAGCCAAGACCACGTTGGGTCAAGCCAACACTTTGGGTCAATCCAAGACTTTGGGTCAATACAAGACCATGTTGGGTCAACCCAAGACCTTGTTGGGTCAATCCAAGACCTCAATGGGTCAAGCCAGGATTTTGGATCAATCCAAGACCACGTTGAGTCAAGTCGAGGCATGGTTGGGTCAAGTCAAGGCTTTGGGTCAATCCAAGACTTTGTTGGGCCAAGCCAAGACCTCGTTGGGTCAATCCAAAATCTCATTGGGTCAAGCCAAGACCTCAGGTCAATCCAAGACCACGTTGGGTCAATCCAAGACT
>NW_024358666.1:0-288 GCF_014805655.1 Passer montanus | reverse complement strand
GCCGGGGGGCGACCCCCGCCGCGGGGCGGGGCCCGGGGCGGCGCCCCCCGCCCCCGCCGAGGAGCCCGAGGCCATTTACGAGGAGATGAGCTGCCCCCTGCCCGCGGGGGAGGGGCCGGGACACGCCCCTTTCGTGGGGCACGCCCCCTTCGGCGGGCACGCCCCCTTCGGCGGCCCCGCCCCCTTCGGCGGCCCCGCGCCGCACTCCGGCCACGCCCCCTACAGCGGACACGCCCCTTTCTCAGGGCACGCCCCTCATGCCGGCCGCGCCCCTTTCGTCGGCCACGC
>NW_024358665.1:0-288 GCF_014805655.1 Passer montanus | reverse complement strand
ACCTATGTCACGGCGGAGGCCGGGCGGCCGCCGGGGACCCCCCGCGCTTCCCGGCGGCGGCGGGAGCAGCCCCGGCTGGGCGGGCGGCGCGGAGGGAGCGGCCAGGATTCCGGAGCGGAGCCCACCCCCCCGGGGGAGGGGGGGAAGGGGCCCGGGGCCTGCCCGCGCCGGAGCACGGCGGGGACGGTGACAGGCGGCGCCGAGGCCGGCGCGGAAGGAGCGATGCGACTCGGCAGGCGGAGAGGAGCGGGGCGGGCGCCTCGGGGCGCTGCGGCCGCGGCGGGGCCG
>NW_024358664.1:0-288 GCF_014805655.1 Passer montanus | reverse complement strand
CTAAAGCCCCCCCGTGCCCCCCGAGCCCCCCTAACGCGGTGCCCCCCAGCTCCATGGTGATCCGGGACCTGACCCTGCGCAGCGCCGCCAGCTTCGGCTCCTTCCACCTCATCCGCCTGCTCTACGACGAGTACATGTACTACCTGGTGGAGCAGCGCGTGGCTCGGGCACGGGGCACCTGCCCCATCGCCGTCATGGGCGAGGTGGGCACGGGCAGGGGTCCCTGGGGGGTTTGGGGCAGGTTTGGGGGGTCTCTCAGCTGCACTACCTGGTGGAGCAGCGCGTGGC
>NW_024358663.1:0-288 GCF_014805655.1 Passer montanus | reverse complement strand
GGGTTTTTACGGCCAAAATTTGGGGGTTTATGCCCAATATTTGGGTTTTTTACCATAAAAATGTGGAGTTTTTACAGAAAAAATTTGGCGGTTTTATGGCCAAAATTTGGGGTTTTACAGTCAAAATTTGGGTTATTTATGGTCAAAATTTGAGGTTTTTACAGCAAAAAATTGGGGTTTTATGATCAAAATTTGGGGTTTTGACGGCCAGAATTTAAGGTTTTTACGGTCAAAATTTGGGGTTTTACAGCCAAAATGTGGGGTTTTACGGTGCAAGAAGCGGATGTG
>NW_024358662.1:0-288 GCF_014805655.1 Passer montanus | reverse complement strand
GTTGGGGTGCTAATTCACTGAGCTCCCTAATACCACAACAAAGGAGGGAAAGGCATTTTTAAAAAGGCTCTGTTATCTTTGTGTATTTTCTACATGTTCTTTGCTCTGGATCCTCCAGAATGTTCTATGATTGATAAAAATTGCAGGATGAAGCTGTCTGCTGTTTTGTTAGAAATTTTTTTTTCCTTTAAGTTGTATTTGCTAGTTAAGCTGAAACTTTTTTAGTGTTCTTTTGTTTTTACAAAAATGTCAAGTTAAAAAGAGTTAGCATTAAAGCATTTGACATGA
>NW_024358661.1:0-288 GCF_014805655.1 Passer montanus | reverse complement strand
ATTCAACTGAAAATTATTACTTCAGTGGCAAAGGATGGGGGGGGGAACCCTGAATACCAAGCAATTTCTCCTGATTTTCATCTGAAAACCCCTAGCTTGATAATTGTGGGTTAAACGTGTCAGCCAGCTGAGGGCCACTGTGCCATGCTGCTTACTGAACTCTGCTTTTCATGGACAGTGATTTCTGCACTCATCACAGGGCATCACAATAACTCTGCTGAACCCGGTCCGGGCTGCATTGTTCAGGATGCTCAGTGGCTTTGTTCAGAGACGGGGGAGCTGTCACTG
>NW_024358660.1:0-288 GCF_014805655.1 Passer montanus | reverse complement strand
TTTGGGGGAATTTTTGGGATTTTTGGGGGTGATTCTTGCAGAATTTTGGGGGTTTTTTGGGCCATTTTTGCAGAATTTTGTGGGATTTTGGGGTTTTTTTTGCGCAGTCTTAGTAGAGGATTTGGGAAATTTTTAGGAGAGATTTTTGCAGAATTTTGTTGTTTTTTGGGCCTTTTTTTGTGGGATTCTTTCCAGGATTTTTGTGGGATTTTTTCAGGATTTTTGTGTGAATTTTTCCAGGATATTTGGAGGATTTTTATGGGATTCTTTCAGGATTTTTGTGGGGAT
>NW_024358659.1:0-288 GCF_014805655.1 Passer montanus | reverse complement strand
CCACTCTAATGTTTCTGATTTATAACACTATTGTTGCAGCCTTAAAGTCATTCTGTTATATATTAAACTGATTTATGCCATTTGGAAAAGCCTGCTATGTTCACAGAAACTAATCACAAAAAGCAACTATAAGCCCATTCCAATATGGATTTCCTAGACCTATTAATTTGCTGAGCAGGTTTGGAAGATTTCCTAATTACTACTTAGTGTTTTGCAGTAATCATTACAACCTCCTATTACATATGTAGAGTGCATGATTGGACAAAGATACAAAGTGAATATATATAT
>NW_024358658.1:0-288 GCF_014805655.1 Passer montanus | reverse complement strand
CGGCGCCGGTTCGCGGTGAGCGCGGCCCGCCGAGCCCCCCCTGAGCCGCCTGTCGCCCGCAGGGCGCGGAGCCTGGTGCGCAGCGGGCTGCTGCGGAAGCCGCTGTGGCTGGACGTGTACGCCGCGTTCCCGCCGCTGCGCGAGCCCGTGTACCGCGTGCCGCGGCCGCGCTACCGGAGCCGGGACCCCATCGGCGCCGTGCTCTACCGGGAGGACACCGTGCGAGCGTGCGTGCGGGGACCGGGCTGGGGGGACCGGGGCTGGGGGAGCCGGGGGGGTGGGGTAGTT
>NW_024358657.1:0-288 GCF_014805655.1 Passer montanus | reverse complement strand
TTCCTGGGTGGATTTTTTTGGGGTTTTTTGGACTTTTTGGGGGATTTTTTTTAGATTTTGGGATTCCCAGTATTCCCAGTTCAATCCCAGTCCAAACCCAGTTCAATCCCGGTACTCCCAGTTTAATTTTAACCATTCCCAGTTGAATTTTGACAATTTCCAGGCGAATTTTGAAGATTTTGGCCATTCCTGAGTGGATTTTTTGGAATTTTTTTGGGGGGGTTTTTGGGGATTTTGGGATTCCCAGTTTAATCCCGGGATTCCCAGTTGGATTTTTTTGGGTTCCCA
>NW_024358656.1:2194-8773 GCF_014805655.1 Passer montanus | reverse complement strand
GGGTTTTGGGGTCAGAATTTGGGGTTTTGAGGTGGGGATTTGGGTTTTTTGGGGTTTTGAGGTGGGGGTTTGGGGTTTTTGGGTCAGATTTTGGGGGTTTTGGGTCAGATTTTGGGGTTTTGAGGTGGGGATTTGGGGGTTTTTGGGTCAGATTTTGGGGTTTTTGGGTTTTTTGGGGTTTCACCCCAAATCTCCCGTGCAGGTCCCGGCCTTCGAGGGGGACGATGGGTTCTGCGTCTTCGAGAGCAACGCCATCGCCTACTATGGTGGGCAATTAGCCTTCGTTCCTCTTCGTTAATTAATTAATGAATTGATTAACCCCTTCCTGTGGAGCTCAGTCACTGATAGCTCATTAATGAGCTTATTAATGATTTCTCTTGTCCTTTAATGAGTCCTTCTCCTAAATGATTATTCTGCTGGCTAATTAATGGTCCTCCTGGCTAATTAATTACCCCTTTGGTTAGGATTTATTTAGGATTTATTTAGGATATTTTTCCCCCCCCCCAGGTGCTGGACCCCGCGTTCCGGGGCCCCTTCGGGAACGTCACGCGCTGGTTCCTCACCTGCCTGAACCAGCCCCAGTTCAAGGCCGTGCTGGGCGAGGTGCAGCTGTGCCAGAGGATGGCCCAGTTCGACGGTGGGCACACCTGGGGGCACACCTGAGACACACCTGAGACACACCTGGGGGGTGGGACACACCTGGGGGGGTTAGACACACACCTGGGCGAGGTGCAGCTGTGCCAGAGGATGGCACAGTTCAACGGTGGGCACACCTGGGGCACACCTGGGGACACACCTGGGGCACCTGGGGGGGTTAGACACACACCTGGGGGGTGGGACACACCTGAGCACACCCAAGCACACCTGAGACACACTTGGGGGCACCTGGGCACACACCTGGGGGGGTTGGGCACACCTGGGGGCACACCTGAGCACACCTGGGGGGGTGGGACACACCTGGGCACACCTGGGCACTGTCTTTGGTTCATTCATGCTTTGCAGGGGTCTCGTACAGGGGAAAAGTGGAGTTTCGGGGTTTTTGTAAAATTTAAAAAAGGGAATTTTGGGGTGTTTTAGGGGAATTTGAAGAGGTTTTGTTGGGGCTTGAAAAGTGGATTTTGGGGTGATTTAAAAGGATGGGGTTTTGAAGTGAAAAAGGGGAATTTTAGGGTAATTTAAAAGAGGTTTTTTGAGGTAGAAATGGTGAGTTTTAGGTGAATCTAAAAGGGGTTTTTTGAGGTGAAAAAGATGAATTTTACAAAAATCTAGAAGAGGTTTTTTGAGATAAAAAAGATCAATTTCAGAGTAATTTAAAGTGGGTTTTTTGAGGTAGAAATGATGAATTTTATGGTTATTTAAAAGAGGGTTTTGGAAGTAAAAAATACGAATTTTAGGGTAATTTTAAAAAGATTTTTTGAGTTTAAAAAAGTGAATTTTAGGTGAATTTAAAACTCTTTTCTTGAGGCAAAGAAGCCTCAGAAGCCCCACATTTTCACCCATTTTTCCAGCTAAAAACCCCAAAATAACAATTTCTTCCTCCCGCAAAAAGCCAAGAAGTTTGCGGAGAGCCAGGCCCGGAAGGAGAAGGAGAAGGAGCCCCCCAGGAAGGAGAAGGAGCCCCCCAAGAGGGAGAAGAAGGAGAAGGACAAGGAGAAGGAGAAGGAGAAGGAGCGGCGGCCGCAGCCCGAGGAGGAGCTGGACGAGTGCGAGCAGGTCCTGGCAGCCGAGCCCAAGGCCAGGGACCCCTTTGCTCACCTGCCCAAGAGGTGGGGACACACCTGGGGGGGTTTGGGACACACCTGGAGACACCTGGGACACACCTGAGAGCTTGGGGACACACCTGGGACACAGCTCAGACACACCCCTGCAGGTCCTGGCAGCCGAGCCCAAGGCCAGGGACCCCTTTGCTCACCTGCCCAAGAGGTGGGGACACACCTGGGGACACCTGGGGGGGTTTGTGACACACCTGAGAGAGGGTTTGGGGACACCTGGGCACACCTGAGACACACCTGGGGGTCACTCAGAGTGTCTGTCCGTCCCCAGTCCGTTTGTCCTGGACGAGTTCAAGCGCAAGTACTCCAACGAGGACACGCTGGGGACAGGGGTCACTGTGAGGGGTTTGGGGTCACCCTGACTGGTCAGGGGTCACCCTGAGGGGTCACTCTGGGGTCACTGTCTGTCTGTCTGTCGCAGTCCGTTTGTCCTGGATGAGTTCAAGCGCAAGTACTCCAACGAGGACACGCTGAGGACACCGCGGGCTTTGGGGTCACTCTGAGGGGTTTGGGGTCACTCTGACCAGTCAGAGGTCACCCTGAGGGGTCACTCAGAGTGTCCGTGTGTCCGCAGTCCGTTTGTCCTGGACGAGTTCAAGCGCAAGTACTCCAACGAGGACACGCTGTCGGTGGCGCTGCCGCACTTCTGGGAGCACTTTGACCGCGAGGGTTGGTCCCTGTGGTACTGCCAGTACCGGTACCCCGAGGAGCTGAGCCAGACCTTCATGAGCTGCAACCTCATCACAGGTGCGCCTTCATCCCCATCATCATCCTCTTCTTCATCCTCTTCTTCATCATCATCTTCATCCTTATCCTCTTCTTCATCCTTATCCTCATCTTCATCCCAATCCCTGCCATCCCCATCCCTGTCCTTCCCCACCCCGAGGAGCTGAGCCAGACCTTCATGAGCTGCAACCTCATCACAGGTGCGCCTTCATCCCCATCATCATCCTCATCCTCTTCTTCATCCTCATCTTCATCCTCATCTTCTTCCTCATCCTTATCCTCATCTTCATCCCAATCCCCGCCATTCTCATCCCTGTCCTTCCCCACCCGTGTCCTTCCCCACCCTGAGGAGCTCCCCCAGACCTTCATGAGCTGCAACCTCATCACAGGTGCGCCTTCCTCATCATCATCCTCATCCTCTTCTTCATCATAGGACAAGGAGAAGGAGAAGGAGAAGGAGCGGCGGCCGCAGCCCGAGGAGGAGCTGGACGAGTGCGAGCAGGTCCTGGCAGCCGAGCCCAAGGCCAGGGACCCCTTTGCGCACCTGCCCAAGAGGTGGGGACACACCTGGGGGGGTTTGGGGACACCTGTGGGGCTGGGATACACCTGAGAGGGTTTGTGACACACCTGGGCACACCTGGGACACACCTGCAGGTCCTGGCAGCCGAGCCCAAGGCCAGGGACCCCTTTGCGCACCTGCCCAAGAGGTGGGGACACACCTGGGGGGGTTTGGGGACACCTGGGCACACCTGAGACACACCTGGGGGTCACTCAGAGTGTCCGTGTGTCCGTGTGTCCCCAGTCCGTTTGTCCTGGACGAGTTCAAGCGCAAGTACTCCAACGAGGACACGCAGGGGACAGGGGTCACTGTGAGGTTTCAGGGTCACTGTGAGGGGTTTAGGGTCACCCTGACCAGTCAGAGGTCACCCTGAGGGGTCACTCAGTGTCTGTCTGTCCCCTGTCCGTCCCAGTCCGTTTGTCCTGGACGAGTTCAAGCGCAAGTACTCCAACGAGGACACGCTGGGGACACCACGGGGTTTGGGGTCGCTTTGGGGGTTTTAGGGTCACTCTGACCAGTCAGAGGTCACCCTGAGGGGTCACTCAGAGTGTCCCCGTGTCCGTGTGTCCCCAGTCCGTTTGTCCTGGACGAGTTCAAGCGCAAGTACTCCAACGAGGACACGCTGGGGACAGGGGTCACTTTGGGGTTTCAGGGTCACTGTGATGGTTCTGAGGTCACCCTGAGGGGTCACTCAGAGTGTCCGTGTGTCTGTCCGTCCCAGTCCGTTTGTCCTGGACGAGTTCAAGCGCAAGTACTCCAACGAGGACACGCTGGGGACAGGGGTCACTGTGAGGGTTTTTCCCCCATTCCCAGCTGTGCCCGGACTGGCAGGTGGATTACGAATCCTACACCCCCCAAAAACCCTCAAAAATGCTCCAGAAAATCGAATTTCTGTGCAGTTTTTGCTAGGAACATTGGATTTTTTTGCTGTTTTTTGCAGGAAATTTACATTATTTTATAGTAAATCCCATTTTCCCTGTTTTTCTCCCCATTTTCCCAGCTGTGCCCGGACTGGCAGGTGGATTACGAGTCCTACACCCCCAATACCCCCCAACAAACCCCCAAAAATCCCATTTTTCACACCGTTTTTGCTAGGAATATCCGATTTTTTGCAGGAAATGTAATTTTTTTTTTTAACAATTCCCATTTTCCCTGTTTTTCCCCCCATTCCCAGCTGTGCCCGGACTGGCAGGTGGATTACGAGTCCTAAACCCCCCAAAAATCCTTCGGAAAATCGAATTTCCGTGCAGTTTTTGCTGGGAATATTGGATTTTTTTGCTGTTTTTTCCAGGAAAATTAAGATTTTTTTTAACAATTCCCATTTTCCCTGTTTTTCTCCCCACTTTCCCAGCTGTGCCCGGACTGGCAGGTGGATTACGAGTCGTACACCTGGCGCAAGCTGGACCCCGACAGCGCCGAGTGCCGGACGCTGGTGACGGAATATTTCCTGTGGGAGGGGGAGTTCCAGCACGTGGGCAAGCCCTTCAACCAGGGCAAGATCTTTAAGTGATTCTGGGTGAAAATCCCGGGGTTTTGGGCAAAAATCCCGAAATTCCAGAGCCCTTCAACCAGGGCAAGATCTTCAAGTGAAATTTGGGTTAAAATCCTGGGATTTTGGGCAAAAATCCCGAAATTCCAGAGCCCTTCAACCAGGGCAAGATCTGCAAGTGAATTTTGGGTTAAAATCCTGGGATTTCAGCTCAAAATCCCAGAAATTTGTACTGAAATCCCAGGGTTTGGGGCCCTACAACTAGGTCAAGATTTTCAAGTGAAATTTTGGGTGAAAATCCTGGGATTTTGGGCAAAAAAATCTCGGATTTCAGAGCCCTTCAACCAGGGCAAGATCTTAAGTGAAATTTGGGCTGAAATCCCCGGATTTTGGGCAAAAATCCCACAATTCCAGAGCCATTCAAGCAGGGCAAGATCTTTAAGTTAATTTTGGGTTAAAATCCTGGGATTTTGGGCAAAAAAATCTCGGATTTCAGAGCCCTTCAACCAGGGCAAGATCTTAAGTGAAATTTGGGCTGAAATCCCCGGATTTTGGGCAAAAATCCCAAAATTCCAGAGCCATTCAAGCAGGGCAAGATCTTTAAGTTAATTTTGGGTTAAAATCCCGGGATTTTGGGGCCCTTCAGTCACTTCAAGATCTTCAAGAGAAATCTGGGTTAAAATCCCCGAATTTTGGGCTCAAATCCAGAATTTTGGGTTAAAATCCCCGAATTTTGGGTTGAAATCCCAGAATTTTGGATGGAAATCCCAGGATTTTGGGTTGAAATCCCAGGATTTTGGGTCCTTCCAGCACAGCCGGATCTTCAAGCGCCCCCTGGAATTTTGGGCCGAAATCTCGGGATTTTGGGGCCCTCTGGGAGTTTTTGCTTCTTCAGCCCCGATCCAATAAAAAGTTTGGGACAGGACGAGAGTTTGGAGTTTTTTTGGGGGGATTTGGGGTTTTTGGAGGATTTTGGGGGGTTTGGCCGTCTGGATCCAGTTGGGCCCAGTTTGGTTCCAGTTGGGCCCAGTTTGGTTCCAGTTCATTCCCACTCCAATCCCAGTCCCTCCCAGTCCATTCCCAGTTTATCCCAGTCCATCCCAGCCCCTCGCAGTCCGTCCCAGTCCATTCCCAGTTTATCCCAGTTCAATCCCAGTCTGTCCCAGTCCATCCAAGTCCGTTCCCAGTCCATTCCCAGTCTGTCCCAGTCCCTCCCAGTCCGTCCCAGTCCATCCCAGTCCATCCCAGTCCCTCCCAGTCCGTCCCAGTCCCTCCCAGTCCATCCCAGTCCATCCCAGTCCCTCCCAGTCCGTTCCCAGTTTCCGCCTCTCCCCGGCCGCGCCCTCCTGAGTCACCCCCGGGCGGTGACAGCGCCCCCGCCCCCCCCGGGGACAGACGGACAGGGAGGGGACAGAGGGACGGACAGGGAGGGGACAGACGGAGAGAGGGGACACGGGACAGACAGACACAGGGACAGGAGGGACAGGGAGGGGACACAGGGGACAGACGGACAGAGGGCACACCCGGCCCGGGCGCGGCCCCGCTGTCCCCGGGAGCGCCCGCGGGCGGTGCCACCCCCGGTGCCACCCGAGCGCCACCAAAGTGTCACCAAAGCGCTCGGAGCGGTGCCACCCCCGGTGCCACCCCGGTGCCACCAGCGGTCCCGGGCTGAGCTGGCACCGCCCGAGCGCCACCCCCGGTGTCACCAAAGCGCCACCGGAGCTGCCACCGGAGCTGTCCCCACCCGGGCCCCTCCTGCCCCCAGTTCAGTCCCAGTTCAATCCCAGTCCATTCCCAGTTTGTCCTCTCCTGTCCCCGCCCCTCCCCGGCAATTCTGGAATTAATTATTCCCGAATTAATTATTCCAGAATTAATTATTCCATAATTAATTATTCCAGAATTAATTCTCCCGGATTAAATTCTCCGGGATTTAATTAGCCGGGATTTAATTACTCCAGAATTAATTACCCGGGTTTAATCACCCGGGACTCCCGGGGTTCCCCCCGCGCTGCCCCCCCCACACCCCCCTGCCA
>NW_024358656.1:0-739 GCF_014805655.1 Passer montanus | reverse complement strand
CCTCCCAAATCTGGGGACCCCCCCATTCTGGGGAGCCCCCGAATCCCGCCGGGGCTGGGGGCGCCCCCTCCCCCCCTCGGCGCTGGGGGGGGGCCCTCCCAAATCTGGGGACCCCCCCATTCTGGGGAGCCCCCGAATCCCGCCGGGGCTGGGGGCGCCCCCTCCCCCCCTCGGCGCTGGGGGGGGGCGGATTTTGGGGAGGGGTCCGCGGTGCCCCCGGCCCCCCCCGTGTGGCGGCGTCCCCGCGGCAGCGGCCGGGCCGGACCCGGTGGAACCGGTCCGGGACCCTGCGGGGCTCTCGCTGCAGCCGGTCCGACCGGTACCGGCCGCGGGGCCGCGCCCGCGCCGCCGCCGCCTCCTCGCGCTCCGCCTGCTGCTGCTGCTGCTGCTGGGCCGGGCGGGGACTCCCATCTTTCCCAAATTTTCCCCATTTTCCCCCCATTTTTCCCATTTTCTCCCCATTTCTCCCATTTTTCCCATTTTTTCCTAAATTTTCCCCCATTTTCCCCCATATTTTCCTCATTTTCTTCTAAATTTTCCCCCATTTTTCCCCATTTTTCCCCAATTTTCCCTCATTTTCCCCATTTTCCCCATTTTTCCCCATTTTCCCCCATATTTCCCCCATTCTCCCCCTTTTTTCCAATTTTTTCCAATTTTTTCCCATATTTCCCCCAATTTTTTCCAAATTTTCCCTCATTTTTCCCATTTTTTCCATTATTTCCCATTTCCCCCCATTTTT
>NW_024358655.1:0-288 GCF_014805655.1 Passer montanus | reverse complement strand
TTAGGAAGGGGTGGAGCAGAAAGGGGTGGAGTTTCCCAATAAGGGATAGGGATTTCTGAGGGGGCGTGGCCTCGGGAGTGGGCGTGGCCGCGGGGAGGGGGCGTGGCTCACTTGATGGTGATCTGGGGCCGCTCGCCCGCCTCGGCCTTGAGCCCCATGAGGATCTCCAGGATGGTCTGGGACCAGTAACTGCGGTACGAGAGCAGCCCCAGGTCCGAGAGCGGCTTCTCGGGGGTGCCCGTCTTGCCCTCCACCTTGGAGAGCTCGTAACCTGCACGGGGACACGTG
>NW_024358654.1:0-288 GCF_014805655.1 Passer montanus | reverse complement strand
TTTTTGGGCTGTCTTTCCCTATTTTTTGGGTTTATTTCCTCTCAGATTTTGTTATTTTCCCCATTTCCCCAGATCCGGATGATGCGCGAGCCGGGCCGGGCTGACACAGTTTGAGTCATTTCCTCACTGATTTTGGGTTATTTCTCACAGATTTTGGGCTGTTTTTCCCTGGTTTTTTGGATGTGTTTCTCCCAGGTTTTTGGGTTAATTTCTCACAGATTTGGGTTATTTCCTGACAGATCCGGATGATGCGCAAGCTGGGCCGGGCTGACACAGTTTGGGTCATTT
>NW_024358653.1:0-288 GCF_014805655.1 Passer montanus | reverse complement strand
TCCCCCGCGCCGTCCCCCGCGCCGTCCCCAGCGGCCGGCAGATGGCCCGGTGCCGGTCCCACGCCATGGCCACGGCCACGTAGGCGGAGGCGAACATGGCGACGCCCTGCAGGTACTTGGTGAGGCGGCAGAGCGGGTCGGGGCCGCGGAACCGGTCCGTGAGGTCCCAGAGCAGCTGCGGCAGCACCAGCCCCGCCGCCGCCGCCAGGTCCGCCACGCTCAGGTGCCGCAGGTAACGGCGCAGCGGCCGCGCCGGGCGGGCCGGGGGCTGCCCGGGACCCCGCGGGG
>NW_024358652.1:0-288 GCF_014805655.1 Passer montanus | reverse complement strand
CTTTCCCACTCCCATCCCTTTTGGTGGGGAAAGGAATGTTAGAGGGATAGCGCTGCTTGGCAGCAGCCAAAACACTGGTGGGTTATCCACACCCATCCAGCTACCAAACCCCAGCACTGTGGGGGCTATGAGCTTCACCTCAGTCAGTAAAAGCCCACTACCACTGGAAGCCAGTTTGTAAGGCTGTACCCAAGGTGTCAATACTGGGCCCTCTACTGTTTAACACCTTTATTAATTGTTGCAGTTCATTTGAGGGGGCTCCCCAAGGATTCCCTGGAGGACCCCCTA
>NW_024358651.1:0-288 GCF_014805655.1 Passer montanus | reverse complement strand
GAGGTGTTCCACCGCATGATCGGTACCTGCGAGCCCCAAAAATACCCCAAAAACAAAAAAATCCCGCCTCCAAAAGCCCAAAAACCCCAAAAAGCCACCCCCAAAACTCAAAAAAACAAAAAAAACCCACACCAAAACCCCAAAAAAACTAAAAAAACACCCCCAAAACCCAATACTCCCAAAAAACCCCTCCAAAACACCAAAACCTCTAAAAAAACACCCAAAATCCCCAAAAAACACCCCCAAAAACCCAAAAAACCACCCCCAAAACCCAAAAACCCAAAAAAA
>NW_024358650.1:0-288 GCF_014805655.1 Passer montanus | reverse complement strand
GGGAACCCTCGGGGATCCATCCGGGACCCTGCCCGGGCGCTGGGACCCCGACCCCCGATTGCCAATCTCCTCTCTCTCTGCTGATCTCTCCCTTCCCTCTGGGGGATCACAGATCCCGGAGCGGCCGCAGAGCCCCGTGCCCAGGCCGGGTTTCCCAGCAAAGGGAGGCCTGGGGCTGAGGTGCCCCGGGCTGGCCGGGAATGGGGGCGCGGGGGTCCCCGGGGTGACGGAAACGGGGGATCCAGGGGCTGGGAGAGGAGGATACCCGGGAAAGGGGGTGCAGGGGGG
>NW_024358649.1:0-288 GCF_014805655.1 Passer montanus | reverse complement strand
CATCTCCCATCCCAGCACAGCCTGCAGCAGGGATGGGGCCACCCAGGTTCCCTCTCCTTGCCTTCATGCCTGAGCATGGAAGCTGAGGAGCAGGAACCATCTGTCCTCAGCTTTTCAGTGCTGCCACAGCCTCCCCCTGACCCCCCAGCTCACACCACAGAGCTGGAAGGAGCAAGGAGCAGCAAACTGGGAACCCCTCCGAGCCAAGCAGCCACGGAGGGAAGGGCAGCAGGGACGGGGAGGGGAGAGAAGGGGGAGAGCACTGAGCAGATGGCTGGGGGAGAGATG
>NW_024358648.1:0-288 GCF_014805655.1 Passer montanus | reverse complement strand
GGCTGATTTTTCAGTGCATGCTACATGCTCATCAGCATGTTTAAAATCACAAATACTAACAATAATAATAATAAAATCCCTCCATTGGAAGTCTGTTCAAACGTTCAGCAAGCTCTGGGGTCATTTAATGCAATGTGTACATACAACTAAAGAGCATTATTTGCATTTTAGAGTAAAAGCATTCTAAGAGGATTCCTCAGCTTTCAGTTACACAATAGATTTAATGTCCTGTCTATCCATAGGATGTGTTAGGAAATTTTACAGATATCACTGCAAATGAACTGCAAA
>NW_024358647.1:0-288 GCF_014805655.1 Passer montanus | reverse complement strand
ACACGTGGGGAAAAGTGGTGTGACAGGATGGACTTGCCTGCTATCTCCTTCCTCAGGAAAGCAAGGAGAGCTGCTGGGGAGTTCCCAGCCTAAGAGCCTAATTGCCAGATGAATGGGATGGGGGCAGTCAGCAAAAATGCTGCTCTTCCTTATTGGGGGTCTAGGAATGAGAGAATAATGCTGTGGGGTGGCTCAAGCAGTGAGTCCACATTTTCATCATCTGTCCAAGATTCCATGGCTTGTCCTTGATACCACAGAATAGAACCAGCCCACGTGTTTCTCTCCTCT
>NW_024358646.1:0-288 GCF_014805655.1 Passer montanus | reverse complement strand
GGGGACATTGGGGACAGTGGGGACAATGGAGACACTGGGGACACTGGGGCAGCCCCATCCCAGGGGACACCGAGGTGACACTTGGGGTGGCACCAGGGTGGGTCCAGTGCTGGTGTCACCCCCAGTCCCAGTCCTGATCATAAACCCAGTTCTGGTCCCAGTCCCAGCCCTGATCCTAATCCCAGTTTCCAGTCCCAGTTCCCAATCCCAGTTCCAGTTCCAGTTCCAGTTCTGGTCCCAGTTCCACTCCTGATGCTGCTCCCAGTCCCAGTCCCAGTCCCATCCCAG
>NW_024358645.1:0-4691 GCF_014805655.1 Passer montanus | reverse complement strand
CTCTCAGCTTCTCCCAGTATCAGTCCAGTTCCTTTTCACATGACTGGCTAATTAAGATAACACCCTTCAGTAAACCACTTGTTTACAATTCTTTCTCTCCAGCTCCCTAACAGTTCCCAGACCAATGCATGGGAAAGCTTATTTAGCTTTCTCTGTCTTGACCAGACTGTCATACCCACACCCAAACACCCCCAAGGACCTCCAGGCTTTCTAAACTCCTTCTGAGAGAGGAGCCTTGGAGCATCTGTCCAGTCCCATCCCCAGACTTTTCAAGCATTCATGTGGAAAGAATTTTCAAGCTGGAATTAAACCTTTATAGAATTTGTTCCACAGGATTAAGGATAGCAAAACAGAGATATTTATATACATATCTCTTATGGTAATGATGAGACAAAATTATCTTAATCAGAAATATTTACTCCAAGATATAAGAGCTGTAACATATTATAACATATTATCTTATATAGAGCACTCAGAAGTGATTTCAAAGCAACTGTATTAAAACAAAACCAGTAATTAAGCAGAGATTGATGTCACTCCCCCAGACCAATGACCAGGGGCAAATCCCTTTGGCTCAGTCTGCAGCAATGACCTTGAGTGGTGTCCCCACTGCAGGGAGGAATCTCCACACCTTCTGCCACAGCTTCAGCTCCCTCTGAGGATGTGGAACTTTGGAATGGAGCAGTCAGGCTGGTTTCAGCATTATTCACTCCAAAAGCAGCATGACCCCCCTCCTTCATTTCCCACTGGGGGCTTTGCAAACAGGGCCTTGCTGGAGCCCATTGCAGGCAGAGCCTCCTGCTCCAGCAGGAACTGCCTTTCCTGTGCCAGGAGCAGGGCAGGTCCCGCTGCAGGAAAAGCCCCAGGCCAGCCCCAGCACAGGGAAGGGCTCGGGCACAAGGGCAGAGTGCCGTGCTGGGAGCTGTGCCAGGCAGAGCCTGAGGCACCAAAGGCACCTTGGCAGCAGCAGCTGCTTGCAGGGCATGGCCAGAAGCCTCCCTTGGCAGCCCGGCCTGGTGGCCAGCACTGCAGAGCTGCTGCCTCAGGGCTCATTTCTGCCTGGGCTCTGCCCCAGCCCACAGAGTGTGACCTCAGCCCTGACTCTGTCACGGCCCTTGTGCCTGAGCCCTGCAAAGCCTAAAGGTCACCTGCGCCAGCCTGGCTCTGCCAGCCCCTGGGGCAGGGGGAGGAAAGGCAGAGAAGGGGCTGGGTTTGGCTCTTGGATGTGGGGTCCAGCAGAGACAATGAGGACTCAAGGGAGTGGATGGAGTCCATGGAGCAGCCCCTTCTCCTCATGCAATCCTGGAATGGTTTGGATGGGAAGAGCTCTGCAGTGCTCGTCTCATCTGAACCCCAAAATGAGCAGGGACATCTTTCAGATCAGGTTGTTCAGAGCCCTGTCCCAGCTGGACTGGAAAGTTTCCAGGGATGAATCATTGAGCACCTCTCTGGGAACCTGTCCTTGTGTACCACCATGCTCATCATCAGAAATTTCTTCCTCATCTCTTCTTATCTGCACCTCCCTTCCCTTAGTTTAACACCACCCCCCTTTGTCCTGTTGTGACAGGCCCTACTAAAACCTTTGCTCACCCTTGTATTTCCAATGAGCCGGGTTTCCATGGCAGCTGCCAGGACAGGTGACCCAGATGTCACCCCCAGTGAGGGCTGCCATGGAAACAGTGCCAGCACTGCCCCTTTCTGTCTGTCTGACCTGGCCTTTGGCCCTGGCAGTGCCCTTTGCTGCTGGTTCCTGGTGCCGGAGCGGCCAGCGCGGCACAGGGCAGGTGGCCATGGCACAAGCCCCCAGCAAGGGATCCCCTCTGGCTCTGGGCAGTGACAGCAGCCCTGAGCAAGGGGCCCAGGGCAGGTTTCCCTGGCAACCAACCATCCCAACGGGCCCAGGCCTTGGTTACCATGGCCCCAAACTGAGGAACGGGTCCCTGTGGCCGTTGCCATGGCACCTGGAGGCGCCAACGAGTGTCACTGCAATTGTCCCTGGAACAGCCCCGGCACCGCTTTGTCCTGAGGGCTGCCATGGCAGCCGAGGACAGCAACAGCTCTGCAGGCAAGTGGCCATGGAACCTGGCTGCAGAAATGGCTCCTTGGGATGGTTTCCAAGGAAACCTGAACTGATGGGGGTTGCCATGGCAGCCAAACCCAGCAGTGGGGTCAGTGCAGTGTCCATGGCAACAGCCCCTTGCAATGGCCCAGGGCAGGCTGGGATGATGATCCACCCTCACAGCTGGCCCAGGGCAGGTCTGGAGTGGTTTTGGAGGCAGCTTGGGCTTGGCACAGCCCTGAGGAGGGTGTCTGTTTTCAACAGAGAAACTCATGAGTTTTAGTTTGCTTCAAAAAAATTAAAAAGGGAAAGCTCCTCTTTGGCTGAGTGCAACCAGTTCTCCAAGCAAAGCAGATCCCAAGTGAGTGAGGAGAGACAGGATGGGGCTGGGGAATGTGGAGCAAGGTTGTCCAGACTGGGTCAGACTTTGAGGCACAGCTTCTCTGAGCAAACCAGACCTACTTAGGAGAGTGCCTGGATCAGTATCAGTCACAGAATGATGCAATCACCTCTTGTGTAATAACAAAAGTCATAAAAGATACCCTTTAAAATAGGAATACATATTTTCTATAAGCTCTTTGAAATATTTCTCCGTAACTGCAGAAGCAAACCTTCCCGATGAACAGCACTAGAACAGAGGGAAATCAAGGCACAGCCTTGGTTTGTCAGGACTTGCTTGATTCTAATGAACCCCGTGGTGCATTTGGAGCTGAGCCCTGGAACCTCAGGGCCTGAGAGGAGATTGCACAAACCTTTGCAGGAGCCAAAGGCAAAAGAAACACCCCAAGTGTCTCAAGGTATGAATGGGTCCCACTGAAATCCATCCCCAACACAGGCTCCTCAAGGACTCTTTGGTGGAGAGAATTGGAGGCTAGGACTGCACAAAAACCTCTCAGACACTCAGTGTGGAAAGAAAATTCCAAAGTACCTTAAAAAAACCCTGGGTACCTCAAAGTATTAATGAGTCCCACTGAATGTCAATGCAAAACTCTCAAGGGACTCATTAAAGCAGATAATTAGGGCCATGATTGCACAAACCTCTCACAGAGTCTGTATCAAAAGGGAAACACCTTAAGTACCTTAAAAAGCACCTTAGCACCTTATGTGCCTTAAAAACCTGAAGTACCTTGAAGCATTAATGAGGCTCACTGAGTGCTGTTACTGATAAAGACTCTCAGGGGACTAATTACAGCAGATAATTGGAGGCCATGATTGCACAAACCTCTCAGAGACTCCAAGGCAAAAGCAAAGTCCTTTGAAAATCCTGCAGTCCCTGGGAGCATTCAGGAGCCCCCAGGGCCATTGCTGAGCAAGGCTCCCCAGGGACTCCTTCCAGCAGATCCTTGAGGCCACTGGGATGTGGGCTAGGGGGGGATGCTGAGGGCAGGACAAGGGGCTGACAGTGCCCAGCCTGGCTGGGGCTGTGCCAGGAGGCCCCAGAGCCTCAGGACAAGGTGTCTCCTCCCAGCCCTTGCTGGCACAGACCCTGCTGCTGTGCCCCAGGCCACCAAGACTTGGCTTCTCTTTGTCCCCACCTGTCATCACTGCCTCCAGTTCTCTGCTCTGACTGGGGCCTGGGGACACCATCTCCTACACAGGATGTGCTGCACAGGTTTTTCTGATTATCTTCTTCCTTGGAGCAGAGCTTTCCCTCTTGACCATCATGTGCTATGACCGCTATGTGTCCATCTGCAAACCCCTGCACTACGGGACCCTCCTGGGCAGCAGAGCTTGTGCCCACATGGCAGCAGCTGCCTGGGCCAGTGCCTTTCTCAATGCTTTCATGCACACAGCCAATACATTTTCCCTGCCCTTGTGCCATGGCAATGCCCTGGGCCAGTTCTTCTGTGAGGTACCGCAGATCCTCAAGCTCTCCTGCTCACACTCCTACCTCAGGGAACTTGGGCTGATTGTGGTTAGTCTTTATTTTTCATTTGGCTGTTTTGTGTTCATTGTTTTCTCCTATGTCCAGATCCTCAGGGCTGTGCTGAGGATCCCCTCTGAGCAGGGACGGCACAAAGTCTTTTCCACCTGCCTCCCTCACCTGGCTGTGGTCTCTCTGTTGATGAGTACTGCAGCGTTTGCCTACCTGAAGCCCCTCTCCATGTCCTCCCCATCCCTGGATCTGCCCCTGTCAGTTCTGTACTCGGTGGTGCCTCCAGCCCTGAACCCCATCATCTACAGCCTGAGGAACCAGGAGCTCAAGGCTGCAGTGTGGAGACTGATGACTGGATGGTTTCAGAAACATTAAACTGCTGGACAGTTTCTACAAATCCCTTGTAATAAAATACATCTTTGATACTTCTTGTTGGTTTCATTTTAGAGGTTCTTTTCAAGTGTTTTACTTTTATAATATATTCAGTAAAGAATCATCATTCTTTATGCCCTAATAAATTCAGATTCTCTCCACCTTCCCAGTGGTCATAGAGTGTGTCAGTGAGGGGTTGCGCTCTTGGTGACTTTAAAAAAACAAAAGACACTCCCAGGAGAGTTTTCTGCAGAGATGCCTTGATCCATCCCCAGGGCGCTGGACAGCCACTCCTTACAGAACTTGTGTTCCAGACCCCTCACCACCCTTCCTTCTCTTCTCTGGACACGCTCATGCCCCTCCATGTCCTTCCTAAACTGAGGG
>NW_024358644.1:0-288 GCF_014805655.1 Passer montanus | reverse complement strand
TATTGTGTGGGCAAGGGTCTGTAGCTAGCGGAAGCGGACCCTAACAGCCCAGGAAACACGCTTCTTCAAGTCATGACCATCAAACAGGTTCTGCAGGAGGTCTGGGATGATGCTTCCAGAAGAGTCAGGAGTGAAAGACTGGTCAGACGTGTGTGAGTGTGAGACTGGAAGCGATTGTTAGCCTGGAATGTTCCGGGGGTGTGTGTGTGAGGAAAAGGGGCAGCTTGGGCCTCACCTTTTTTGGCATCTGTGAGAAATGATCCTCTCGTCTTAAAAAAACAAAAAAAA
>NW_024358643.1:0-288 GCF_014805655.1 Passer montanus | reverse complement strand
TGGTTCTCAGATGCTCAGCATCTCAGTTTGTGTCACTGTTTATTTTTGTGGCACCTGGAGATGACTACCTCAGCCTGTATTGCTGCAGTTCAGCTGCAGGCTGTCAATTATCAATACATTTGCAGTCTATTAATATATTATTTTGTCTTTGATTTTGATGAATCTTACTTTTGTAAATTCCACCGAGAATCATGAAGAACCATGTTGCTTCTTTAATCACAGTGGGGCAGGAAGTAAGTGTCTTGTGCTGATATTTTAAACATAATTTATCCTAATTACAGGGTAATT
>NW_024358642.1:0-288 GCF_014805655.1 Passer montanus | reverse complement strand
TTATCTCTGCAAAAGTTTTAGAGTCCAGCACAGTTACTTTGCACCCTTTAAAAGCAGATTTTCTTATGAATTATTAATAAATTATTAATAATTATTAAATTAATACTACTAATAATAATCTTCACTCCAGCCCTTCAGGCAGGTGGTTTTGCCCAGTAGCTGGGAAAATCCAGCTCTGGAATTCTCACCTGAAATCAAGCATCAAGGACTTGGATTTTCCGTCCTTCCTCGCCACCTCAGTTTGCCAATATTTGGAATATAATTCAGAGGGAAGGGTTTGCATTTTCC
>NW_024358641.1:0-288 GCF_014805655.1 Passer montanus | reverse complement strand
ATATTCACTTTAATACTTGCGAAAAGCCAGTCACAAGATACACATTTTCCACCGTGGGCAAGCCTCTTTATCCCCACAGAGCCGCAGGCCCCGCCGAGACCGAGCCCCGCCGCCTCAGGAGGCGAAGCGGCGCTCCCAGGCCCCAGCGCGTGGCACGGCGCCACTTGATGCCCACGGCCTGCAAACGCCCCCGATGACACGGCAGCTGGTTTAGCGAAAGCGTGAGCCCAGAAAAAAACCACATACAACGCACTCTGAGGACGTGAGCCACCTAACGCGTTTTAAACA
>NW_024358640.1:0-288 GCF_014805655.1 Passer montanus | reverse complement strand
CTCCTTCAAACTGGTGCTCTAAACCAAAGACCACCTTGATGTAACTTGATGTTACCAAGCCTCAGTTGAAAGATGAATCTTTCAGTGACACAATCTGGTGAGACACACCAGGGTTCTGCTCAATTTACCATTTTTTGCATGTTTCTGTGACATTTTTGATTGCAAGCCCCTGGATAGAGTCCTGTCCTTTGCTTCACCCTGGACACAAGGGAGGATGGGAGTTGACTGCTGCAGGAATGTTACTCTGATCCTCTGCAAGAGGGAAAATTTTACACCTGGAGATTAGCT
>NW_024358639.1:0-288 GCF_014805655.1 Passer montanus | reverse complement strand
TCTGTTGTTGGAGGCATGGCAGGTTGGAGTGCAGGCTTTAATTTCAAGAATCTTGCCATTACTGGCTGGTGTGCACTGTAGCTGTCCTTCTGTTCTCCTTATGCATTTTGATGTGGCGTATACCATGTATCAGTCTTACTCTATATAGTGATATATTCTTCAAAGGATGAGTATATCCATATTTGAATCCTTGACCCTGTCTTCTGTATTGTTTGTGCCTCGCCCTGTGTGACTGTATTGTGACTTCTGACAACAATTTTTTACTGGTTCAGCTGACTGTTGGAAGAA
>NW_024358638.1:0-288 GCF_014805655.1 Passer montanus | reverse complement strand
GGGGCCGGTGCTGTGCCATTCCTTCTGTAGCTCCATAGGGGGATTTTGGGGTGTGCTGGGTGTGTTTTTGGGGTGTGTTTGGGGTCCCCAATCCCGTGTCCCTGTCCCCAGGTCACCTGGCGGGGCCGGTGCTGTGCCATTCCTTCTGTAACTCCCTGGGGTGATTTTGGGGGGATGCTGTGACCCCGGGCTGGCTGTTGATGATCCTGGGGTTCCGTGTGTGTTTTTGGGGTGTGTTTTTGGGGTGCCAATGCCCATTTCCCTGTCCCCAGGTCACCTGGCGGGGCC
>NW_024358637.1:0-288 GCF_014805655.1 Passer montanus | reverse complement strand
GGCGGGCGAGCAGCGCCGCATGGTGGCCCGCATGGTGGCCCACCCGGGCTACGACCCGTCCACCAAGGACAACGACATCATGCTGCTCAAGCTGCTGGCCCCCGCCGCCATCTCGGCCCGCGTCCGGCCCATCCCGGTGGCCTCGTGCCTGCCCCGGCCCGGCACCGCCTGCGTCACCTCGGGCTGGGGGGCCACCACCTCCCCCGAAGGTAGGGCGGGGGCGGCTGGAGGGGGCTTGGGGCATCTCATGGGCATCTGAGGCACCTCGTGGTCATCTCGTGGTCATTT
>NW_024358636.1:0-288 GCF_014805655.1 Passer montanus | reverse complement strand
ATGTTTCCAGAGATGGGGCATCTACCACCCTTCTGGACAACCTGTTCCACCACCCTCATTTGAAAAAATGTCTTCCTTTTGTCTAGTCTGAATCTGCCCTCTTCTGGTTTAAAACCCCTACTCCTTGTTGCAACGGGCCCTACAAAAAATTCTGTCTTCATCTTTCTTACAAGCTCCCCTTAAGTATTGAAAAGATTGAATAAAGTCTGCCTGGAGCCTTCTGTTCTCCATGAGGAGCAACCCCAGCTCTCTCAGGAGGGATATTCCATCCCTCTAATCATCTTCATG
>NW_024358635.1:0-288 GCF_014805655.1 Passer montanus | reverse complement strand
TCTTGAGGAAAAGTGTATGTAATCCACTGTCATCCATCCTTACTGTGCTGTTTCCTTCACAATTTGCAGTGATGTTCACCTTAAAGCCTGCTGTTTGCTGTCAGTTGTTTTGGGTTGCTTTTTAAAACGTAGGAGCTGCCTGTACAAACACTTGATGTTTACTGATGTTTTCTGTGATTTCAACATGTGTTGATGCTTTCTGTGCTTGAGTTGCAAAGCAAAAACTGGTGGCTGTGAACTGTGGCTTGAGCAGCCTTAGGATATTGTTGCTTGTATAGTGTGTGAGGG
>NW_024358634.1:0-6117 GCF_014805655.1 Passer montanus | reverse complement strand
CCTCGCTCCCCCCCCAAGCCCCTCCCACGCTTCCATATTTGGCGCTAGGGGGCGGAGTCCGGATCCGTTGCCCAAAAAAGGCGATTTCGGCCTCGCCCCAAAAAAAGGGGAATTTCGGGGTCCCGAATTTTCCTTTTTCTTGCCCAAAAGGAGAGCTCGGGGTCGCCGCCCCCAATCCGCAGGGGCCGGGCTCCAAAAGTTCGTTTTTCACCCCAAAAAAACGCAAATTTTCGGGGGCGCAAAGTCCACTTTTCACCTTAAAAACGGGATTTTTGGGGTCTCCGACGCCATTTTGTTGCCAAAAAATGGAATTTTTGGGGCCTCCCGAGTCCGTTTTGGGGTCGAAAAGTTCGTTTTTCACCTCAAAAAAACGCAATTTTTGGGTCTCCCAAGCGATTTTTTTGCCCAAAAAATGGAATTTTTGGGGCCTCCCGAGTCCGTTTTGGGGTCGAAAAGTTCGTTTTTCACCTCAAAAAAACGCAATTTTTGGGTCTCCCAAGCGATTTTTTTGCCCAAAAAATGGAATTTTTGGGTCTCCGAGGCGATTTTTTTGCCCAAAAATTTGAATTTTTGTGTCTCCGAGTCGATTTTTTGCCGAATATCCTGAATTTTTGGGGGTTAAAAGTCCATTTTTCACCTCAAAAATGGAGTTTTTGGGGTCTCCGAGTCCATTTTGGGGCCGAAAAGTTCGTTTTTCACCTCAAAAAAACGGAATTTTTGGGGTCACAAAGTCCATTTTTCACCTTAAAAACGGAATTTTTGGGGTCTCCGAGTCCATTTTTCACCTCAAAAATCGAAATTTTGGGGTCTTTGAGTCCATTTTGGGGTCCAAAAGTTCGGTTTTCACCCCAAAAAATTGAATTTTTGGGGTCTCCGAGTCCATTTTTCACCTCAAAAATCGAAATTTTGGGGTCTTTGAGTCCATTTTGGGGTCCAAAAGTTCGGTTTTCACCCCAAAAAATTGAATTTTTGGGGTCTCCGAGTCCATTTTTCAGGTCAAAAATCGGAATTTTGGGGTCTCCAAGTTGATTTTTTTCCACAATTTCTCGAGGTTTTGGGTGTTTAAAGTTCATTTTTCACCTCAAAAATGGAATTTTTGGGGTCTCCGAGGCGATTTTTTCCCCAAAAAATGGAATTTTTGGGGTCTTTGTGTCCATTTTTGGGTCTCCGAGTCCATTTTTCACCCCAAAAAATTGAAATTTTTGTGTTTTAAAGTCCATTTTTTGTCTCAAAAATGAAATTTTTGGGGTTTTTGAGTCCATTTCGTGCTCCAAAAATCGAAATTTTTGGGTCTCCAAGTCCTTTTTTGACCCCAAAAAAAGCAAATTTTGGGGTCTCCAGGTCCATTTTTGGGGTTTCTGAGTCCATTTTTTCCCAAAAAATGAAAATTTTGGGGTTTCTGAGTCCATTTTTTCCCAAAAAATGAAAATTTTGGGGTTTCTGAGTCCCTTTCTGCTCCAGAAATGAAATTTTTGGGGTCTCCAAGGCAATTTTTGGGGTTTCTGGCCCCTTTTTTTCCCCAAAAAATGAAGATTTTGGGGTCTCAGGCTCCATTTTTTGCCCCAAAAGTGAATTTTTTGGGGTCTCAGGTTCCATTTTTGCCCCGAAAGTGAAAATTTTGGGATTTCAGGCTCCATTTTCACCCCAAAAATGAAATTTTTGGGGTCTCCAAGCTCCATTTTCACCCCAAAAATGAAGATTTTGGGGTCTCCGGCTCCATTTTTGCAGATTTTGGGGTCTCTGAGTCAGTTTTTTCTCCCAAAAATGAAAATTTTGTCCATTTTAAATCCATTTTCTGCCCCAAAAATGCAGATTTTTGGGGTTTCTGCCTCCCTTTTTTCCTCAGATTTGCAGATTTTAGGGGGTTTGAGTCCATTTTCCTCCCCAAAAATGAAATTTTTGGGGTTTCTGAGTCCATTTCGTGCTCCAAAAATCGAAATTTTTGGGTCTCCAAGTCCTTTTTTGACCCCAAAAAAAGCAAATTTTGGGGTCTCCAGGTCCATTTTTGGGGTTTCTGAGTCCATTTTTTCCCAAAAAATGAAAATTTTGGGGTTTCTGAGTCCTTTTTTCCCAAAAAATGAAAATTTTGGGGTTTCTGAGTCCCTTTCTGCTCCAGAAATGAAATTTTTGGGGTCTCCAAGGCAATTTTTGGGGTTTCTGGCCCCTTTTTTTCCCCAAAAAATGAAGATTTTGGGGTCTCAGGTTCCATTTTTGCCCCGAAAGTGAAAATTTTGGGATTTCAGGCTCCATTTTCACCCCAAAAATGAAATTTTTGGGGTCTCCAAGGCAATTTTTGGGGTTTCTGGCCCCTTTTTTTCCCCAAAAAATGAAGATTTTGGGGTCTCAGGCTCCATTTTTTGCCCCAAAAGTGAATTTTTTGGGGTCTCAGGTTCCATTTTTGCCCCGAAAGTGAACATTTTGGGATTTCCGGCTCCATTTTCACCCTGGTTTCTGACTCCATTTTTTCCCAAAAAATGAAAATTTTGGGGTTTCTGACTCCATTTTTTCCCAAAAAATGAAAATTTTGGGGTTTCTGAGTCCATTTTTTCCCAAAAAATGAAAATTTTGGGGTTTCTGACTCCATTTTTTCCCAAAAAATGAAAATTTTGGGGTTTCCGAGTCCCTTTCTGCTCCAGAAATGAAATTTTTGGGGTCTCCAAGGCAATTTTTGGGGTTTCTGGCCCCTTTTTTTCCCCAAAAAATGAAGATTTTGGGGTCTCAGGTTCAATTTTTGCCCCAAAAGTGAAAATTTTGGGATTTCAGGCTCCATTTTCACCCCAAAAACGAAATTTTTGGGGTCTCCAAGCTCCATTTTCACCCCAAAAATGAAGATTTTGGGGTCTCCGGCTCCATTTTTGCAGATTTTGGGGTCTCTGAGTCAGTTTTTTCTCCCAAAAATGAAAATTTTGTCCATTTTAAATCCATTTTCTGCCCCAAAAATGCAGATTTTGGGGTTTCTGCCTCCCTTTTTTCCTCAGATTTGCAGATTTTAGGGGTTTTGAGTCCATTTTCCTCCCCAAAAATGAAATTTTGGGGGTTTCTGAGTCCATTTTTCCCCATTTTTGCAGATTTTGGGGTCTCAGGCTCCGTTTTCTGCTCCAAAAACGAAGATTTTGGGGTCTCTGAGTCCATTTTTCAGATTTTGAGGTTTCTGGCTCCATTTTTCCTCATTTTTTGCAGATTTTGGGGTTTTTGAGTCCTTTTTTCCTCCAAATTTGCAGATTTTGGGGTCTCAGGCTCCGTTTTCTGCTCCAAAAACGAAGATTTTGGGGTCTCTGAGTCCATTTTTCTACCCAAAAATGCAGATTTTGGGGTTTTTGGCTCCATTTTCCCCCATTTTTGCAGATTTTGGGGTCTCAGTTTCCATCTTCATCCCAAAAGTCAAATTTTTGGGGCTTTTCAGTCCATTTTTGCCCCATTTTTGCAAATTTTGGGGTCTCAGGCTCCATTTTCTGCTCCAAAAATGAAGATTTTGGAGTTTTTGAATCCATTTTTGCAGATTTTGGGGTTTTCTGCTCCATTTTTTTCCCAAGTTTTGCAGATTTTGGGGTTTTTGGCTCCATTTTTTCAAAGTTTTGCAAATCTTAGGGTTTTTGAGTCCATTTTCTTCCAAAAAATGCAGATTTTGGGGTCTCCAAGCTCCATTTTGTGCCCCAAAAATGAAGATTTTGGGGTCTCCGAGTCCATTTTTGCAGATTTTGGGGTCTCCGAGTCCATTTTTCTCCCCAAAAGTGAAATTTTTGGGACTTTTCAGTCCATTTTTCCCCAAAAGTCAAATTTTTGGGGCTTTTCAGTCCATTTTTGCCCCATTTTTGCAAATTTTGGGGTCTCAGGCTCCATTTTCACCCCAAAAATGAAGATTTTGGGGTCTCTGAGTCCATTTTTGCTGATTTTGCGGTTTCTGGCTCCATTTTTCCCATTTTTTGCAGATTTTGGGGTCTCTGAGTCCTTTTTTTCTCCAAATTTGCAGATTTTGGGGTCTCAGGCTCCATTTTCTGCCCCAAAAATGAAGATTTTGGAGTTTTTGAATCCATTTTTGCAGATTTTGGGGTCTCTGAATCCATTTTCTTTGCCCAAAAATGCAGATTTTTGGGTTTTTGAGTCCATTTTTCCCAATTTTTGCAGATTTTGGGGTCTCTGAGTCCTTTTTTTCTCCAAATTTGCAGATTTTGGGGTCTCAGGCTCCATTTTCTGCCCCAAAAATGAAGATTTTGGGGTTTTTGAATCCATTTTTGCAGATTTTGGGGTTTTCTGCTCCATTTTTTCCAAGTTTTGCAAATTTTAGGGTTTTTGAGTCCATTTTCTTCCAAAAAATGCAGATTTTGGGGTCTCCAAGGTCCATTTTCTGCCCCAAAAATGAAGATTTTGGGGTCTCCGAGCCCATTTTTGTCCCCAAAAGTGAAATTTTTGGGACTTTTCAGTCCAGTTTTCCCCATTTTTGCAGATTTTCCAAAAATGAAAATTTTGTCCATTTTAAATCCATTTTCTGCCCCAAAAATGCAGATTTTGGGGTTTCTGCCTCCCTTTTTTCCTCAGATTTGCAGATTTTAGGGGGTTTGAGTCCATTTTCCTCCCCAAAAATGAAATTTTTGGGGTTTCTGAGTCCATTTTTCCCCATATTTGCAGATTTTGGGGCCTCAGGCTCCATTTTCTGCCCCAAAAATGAAGATTTTGGAGTTTTTGAATCCATTTTTGCAGATTTTGGGGTCTCTGAATCCATTTTCTTTGCCCAAAAATGCAGATTTTTGGGTTTTTGAGTCCATTTTTCCCAATTTTTGCAGATTTTGGGGTCTCTGAGTCTGGTTTTTTTTGCCCAAAAATGCAGATTTTTGGGTTTTTGAGTCCATTTTTCCCAATTTTTGCAGATTTTGGGGTCTCAGGCTCCATTTTCACCCCAAAAATGAAATTTTTGGGGTTTCCGAGTCCTTTTTTGCCCCAATTTTTGCAGATTTTGGGGTTTTCCAGTCCATTTTCCCCCACTTTTGCAGATTTTGGGATTTCTGGCTCCATTTTTTCTCCGTTTTTGCAGATTTTGGGGTCTCTGAGTCCTTTTTTTTTGCCCAAAAATGCAGATTTTGGGATTTTTGAGTCCATTTTTGCCCCAATTTTGTCGTTTTTGGGGTCTCAGGCTCCATTTTCTGCCCCAAAAGTGAAATTTTCGGGGTTTCTGAGTCCATTTTTCCCCAGTTTTGCAGATTTTGGGTCTCTGAATCCATTTTCTTTGCCCAAAAATGCAGATTTTGGGGTCTCAGGCTCCGTTTTCACCCCAAAAAATGAAGATTTTGGCTCTGAGTCCTTTTTTTTTGCCCAAAAATGCAGATTTTGGGATTTTTGAGTCCATTTTTGCCCCAATTTTGTCGTTTTTGGGGTCTCAGGCTCCATTTTCTGCCCCAAAAGTGAAATTTTTGGGGTTTCTGAATCCATTTTCTTTGCCCAAAAATGCAGATTTTGGGGTCTCAGGCTCCGTTTTCACCCCAAAAAATGAAGATTTTGGGATTTTTGAGTTCTTTTTTTCTCCAGATTTGCAGATTTTAAGATCTCAGGCTCCATTTTTTCCCCAGTTTTGCAGATTTTGGGGGTTTTGAGTCCATTTTCTTCCCAAAAATGCAGATTTTGGGGTTTTTGGCTCCATTTTCCCCAATTTTTGGGGTCTCTGAGTCCGTTTTTTTTGCCCAAAAACGCAGATTTTGGGGTTTTTTCGTCCATTTTTTCCCCATTTTTGCAGATTTTGGGGTCTCCGAGTCCATTTTTGCAGATTCTGCGATTTTTGAGTCCATTTCTTTTTTCCCAAAAATGCAGATTTTGGGGCACTTGAATCCATTTTTCCTCCCCAAAAGCGAAATTTTTGGGGTTCCTGAGTCCGTTTTTTCCCCCAAAAAAGCCGATTTTGGGGTCTCTGAGTCCATTTTTGCCCCAATTTTTGCCGTTTTTGGGGTTTCTGGCTCCGTTTTCCCCCATTTTTGGGGTCTCTGAGTCCGTTTTTTTTGCCCAAAAACGCGGCTTTTGGGTGTTTTTTTTGTCCCGTTTGGGGCCCGGGGGTTCCGGAAGGTTCCGTGGGTTCCGGAAGGTTCCAGGGGCGGCGCTGGGTGCCCAAAAAAGAGACGTGTGGGGGGTCCG
>NW_024358633.1:0-288 GCF_014805655.1 Passer montanus | reverse complement strand
CGGGGGGCGCGCTGCCCGCGGGGCTCCGCGCAGCCCCCGCCGCCGCTCAGCCCGCTCACCTGCATTTCCTTAACGAGCCACTTGATGGCCGGCAGCGGCGGCAGCCCCCCGGCCCCGCCGCAACTTTGGCGGCCGCGGAGCCACGCCGCCCCCGCGGAACTGGGGATGGGGAGGTGCCGGCCGCGAGGTGCCGCGCCGGCCGCTGCCCGCGGAACTTTCCGCCCGGCGGAGAATGAGGGGCCGGGCTGGGGGACTGCGAGGGTGCGGCCGGGGTGCGCCGAGCCGAGC
>NW_024358632.1:0-288 GCF_014805655.1 Passer montanus | reverse complement strand
CCTGGGGAAATGAAAATTTGAATTCTCAGTTCCTTTGTTCATACTCTAAGGTTTTTATGAATAATAATTTGCAAAAAGGTAACTACCATGTCAAAAAAGCACAGAGAATTAAGACAATTCCAACTGCAAGAGTTCTATAGAAATAAGTAAGAAAAGTATTTTGTAGTCAGAATACATCCATCACTTATATTTTTAAGATCCAGAGATGGTGTGATGACCTGATGCTGTCCAGCATTTAGATACCCAAATTTTCCACCCTAGTCACAGCTGTAAGGTCCCAAAGAGGCT
>NW_024358631.1:0-289 GCF_014805655.1 Passer montanus | reverse complement strand
TGTATGGAGATCCAGTTGTAAAGTTGGTAAGAATGGTGTGATGGCATGTTCCAGGTGGAACTGGTGCTCAGGAGCACCCACCACTTCAGGGTGTTCAGAGACTGTGAGACCAGCAGAGTTCTTTGCAGAATTTTCTCATTTCTGCTTTGAAGTAACTGGTCTTAAAATTAATGTTTATGTTAAAAATAGAGTCCCCAGAATGCTGTGGATCCTCAGGTGATCAAAGGCTCCAGGCCTCTTCATCTCTTCTCTTGTCTGCTGCTTGTGTTACATGTGTGGCACATTTACC
>NW_024358630.1:0-289 GCF_014805655.1 Passer montanus | reverse complement strand
ACAAAAGTGTTCTGCTTACATTGTCTCCTACACACTTCTGTGCCATTCATGGGGTGGCTTCTGCATGGTTCTGTAAAGTAATGTAGGATATGAATGAGAGGCTTCTGCCTGCAGCATTTCTATTGTCCCAAGCTGATGAAATGATGATAACAATACCAACTTCTAAATTTTAAAATCATATTATACATTCAGAATCAAAGCCATGTGATATACCTGTACAATTGCAATCTGCTGCAGTCTGTAGAATACATATGGAAATCGGTAATTTGATATTGTTGTGAACTCCTAA
>NW_024358629.1:0-289 GCF_014805655.1 Passer montanus | reverse complement strand
CAAAAACACCCCAAAGCACTGAAAAACCCCTCCTGTACCCACTGGTGAGAAAGTATCCCAAAATAGTAAAAAATTGTGCTAAAAAACCCCAAATCAGTGAAAAACGGTACTAAAATACCCCAAAACAGTAAAAACGACCCAAAATAACCCCCAAAACACCCCAAAACAGTGAAAAACCTTTTCTGCATTCACTGGGGACCAAAAGCTACCAAAAGTGTTAAAAATCCGACGTAAATTAACCCAAAATGGAAAAAATGCTACTGAATACCCAAAAACGGTGAAAAACGGC
>NW_024358628.1:0-289 GCF_014805655.1 Passer montanus | reverse complement strand
TTTGGGGGGTTTGGGGGGATTTTGGGGGTGCAGCCCTCGCCCAGAGCGTTTGTAAAGGAGATTTTGGGAGAGTTTTAAGGAATTTTGGGAGGTTCACGCGAAATTTTGGGGTCCCAAACCTTGTCCAGAGTGTTTTTAAGAAATTTATGTGAGATTTTTAGATATTTTTGGGAGGTTTTTAAGGAATTTTGGGGGTCCAACTCTTGCCCAGAATGTTTTTAAGTAACTTTTGGCAAATTTTTTAAAGAATTTTGGTATTTCTTTAGAATTTCAGGGTGGTTTTGGGGAA
>NW_024358627.1:0-289 GCF_014805655.1 Passer montanus | reverse complement strand
TGGAAACCCAAAATCCCACCTGGAAACCCAAAATTCCACCGGGAAACCCCAAAATCCCCCAACCCTCCCCTCCAGAATTTGGGAGTGTCCCTGATTTTGGGGCGATTTTTAGAGGAATTTTTGGTGGATTTTTAGGGGATTTTTGGGGGATTTTTAGGGAATTTTTGGAGGATTTTTAGAGAATTTTGGGGGGGATTTTTAGGGAATTTTTGTGGCATTTTTAAGGAATTTCTGGGGGATTTTTTGGGAATTTTTGTGGGATTTTTAGGGATTTTTTGGGGGATTTTTT
>NW_024358626.1:0-289 GCF_014805655.1 Passer montanus | reverse complement strand
CCCATATCCCTGCCCTGGTGCCAGCTGTGCCACCCCGGGGAGCCCCAGGCTCTGCAGGATCCCGAGCACCCCTCCAGCCCAGGCCTGTTTTCAGGGATGGGGGAGCCCTGCCACGGTTTTGGGGCCGTTTGGGCTTTGCCAGGAGCACGGACATGGGGTGGGGCTGGAGGAGGAACCACCCTGAGCGGGGTGTCCAAGGTTTGAGGAATCGGGAGTTATAAAATCATGGAATCATCCAGGCTGGAGCAGAGCTCTGCGACTGCTGAGTCCCACTGTGAGGCCACCACTG
>NW_024358625.1:0-289 GCF_014805655.1 Passer montanus | reverse complement strand
AGAATAAAGGTGTTTAAAATAGAAAGTGAATGAGGAAAGGATGGAGGGTGTGATTGCTCCTTTTGAGTCATGAGAAGTGGGAGGACAGGGAATGCAGTTGAAATGCCTGGTAAATACTGCTGAGAAAACTGTGACTTTGAGCCTCCCTTCCTCTCTAGAGCTTGAAAGAGGAAGAACTCACAGTACAGAACCAAAGGCAGAAAGGAAGCTGTGGCATTGTCACCATTCAGCATCCCCTGACGCGGTGCTGGAATTCCGCGAGCTGCCCCCGGCACCACGCCGAGTGTGG
>NW_024358624.1:0-289 GCF_014805655.1 Passer montanus | reverse complement strand
ATTCTATACACTAATTACCTATGTAATTATTATAATTAAGTTCAATTAATACATTATAAATTTTTAATATTATAAATTAAGTTATTATTAGATTAAGTTATTTAATAAAATTACTCAAGTACCTATATAATTATATATTATTATAAATTAGAACACGATATTATAAATTAAATTGCAGTTCTATATTTTTTATATAGAATAAAAATTTAATTAGTATAAATTAAATTTTTCTATTATTCAGTTATTAATTAAATGGGAGCACTGGGAGCCAAACTGGGAACCCAGACTG
>NW_024358623.1:0-6151 GCF_014805655.1 Passer montanus | reverse complement strand
CAACTGATCATCCACCAGAGGAGCCACACAGGGGAGACGCCCTACAAGTGTCCTGAGTGTGGGAAGAGCTTCACCAGTAGCTCTACCTTGAACAGACACCAACGGAACCAACACTAATGGAAGCCCTACGAGTGCCCTGAGTGTGGGAAGAGCTTCACCAGTAGCTCTACCTTGAACAGACACCAACGGAGCCAACACTAAGGGCTTGCAGCTGGTGTCTTTGTTACTTGTAAGATGTTTACAAGAAGGGTGGTTTGTAATTAGCCAATGGTGTGAGGGGTGTTGATTAATGACCAGTTAGTTTAAATTCTATCGTAACTGTCTATAAAGGGAATGTGGTTTTCTAATAAACTTTGCATTGCCTCCTGAAGACCTAGAGTCTATGTGTCGCTTCATTCAGCTGTCCCTAACACAACAGCAACATGCAGAGTCACGTGGCCCCGTGCTGGGTGTCACTAGAAGTGTCGTGGTGATCACCACAGGTGTGGTGACATTGTCCCCTGATGTGTGTCCTGGTGGCATTGTGTCCCATCCCCTCTGTTTGTCCCCATTCCCCACCGTGGCTCCCTGTCACTCCTCTGTGTGTCCCGTGTGTCCCTGTCACCCCTCTCGGTGTCCCTGTCCTCCCTGTGAGTCACTGTCCCCATCTCCTATGTCTCCCTGTACCCTTCTGTGTGTCCCTGTCCCTCCCCTGATGTCCCTGTCCCCCGGCCCTGGTGGGGCCAAAGTCCCCAAGGTCCCGGGGCCCTCATGGTATCACCTAACGCCTCCGGTCCCGCCTGCACCCGGGACATGGGGATGGCAGGGCTCCTGTCACCCTGTCTCCCTGGCAGCCTGTCACCGTGTCACCCTGTCCCCAGCAGGGGTGGGGGCTGCGGGAGGCTGGCGTGGGCACCCACTGGGTGGGGACCCCCTGGGTGGGCAGGAGAACCCAACAAATTGGGACCCCTGGGTGGGCAGGGACACCTCGGGGATATGGGACCCCACCAACTGGGACCCTCCAGGATGGGGATGCCAGGTTGGGGGTACCCTCCCCCCCATCCAGACCCTGGACCCCCAAATTATTCTTCCCTGTCGGCGATGGAGAGAGACGGGGAGACTGACTCGGTGATCAGAATCCGATGTTGTTGTGGGATACAAATGCTTATATACTATGTCAGGGAGACTAGTAATGTGTACACAATGATTAGGTTAAAATCACATGCACAGACAACATCTCTTGCTTCCAGAGTTTAATAGGATTCTCTTTTTCCAGTAACCTGTCCGATTAAATCTTCTTGCTATCTAGATCTAATTTTCAAAGTTCCGTTTGCTTTTGCCAAGGCATTTTGTCTATCAAATCTCTTATGCTAATAAGATCCAATGTACTCTCTGTCTCATGCACCCCAACACTTGCCCATCCCATCACTCCCAAATTCAGCTTCCAAACGGCTTCCCCTGTCCCACCATCCCCAAATGCAGCCCTGGAGCCCCCAAAATTATTATCCCAATCTCAGCACCCCCAAATCCCACCCCTAGAGTCCCCAAAATTACTCCCCCCATGCCACAACCCCCAAATCCAGCCTCATGGACCCTCCAAACTCAACTTCCCCCATCCCACCAACCCCTGAACCCTCCAAAATTGACTGACCCCCCACAACTGATGGAGGTGGAAGCCTCCCTGGGCACCCCCGAGCCCCCCACCCTACTGAAGACCTACAAGTGGCGCACCACGACTGCCAGCACCACCGGAGGGGAACCCAAAAGGTGCAGGGGGTCCCGGGGAGCCAGCGCTGGGCACGGCTGCAGGGCCTGAAACGCTGCTCCAGCCAGCCCAGCACTGACAGGGGAGGTGACAGGGGTGTCCCCAAGGCCAGCGCACTCCGGTCGCTGTTCCACAGGGCGTTTCCGCCCCCTCCAAGGAGCCCGAGGAGCCGAGGGGACACGAGGGGACCCGGTGGGACACGAGGGGACGAGGCCACCCCTCCATTGGTACCTGGGCTCTGTGGGCAGGAGGAGAGGACACAGCGACAGCGGCGCCAGGGCAGAGCTGGGGGTGCAGGATGGGGCAGGTGAGGGTGGATTGGGGGATGAGGGGTGATGGGGTGGGGCGTGGATTTTGGAGTAATTATGGGTGGGGGTGATGGGTTGTGGTGTGGCAATGTTGGGTGGGGGGTTCTGGGGATGTTTTGGGGGGTGATGGGTTTGGGGTCATAGGTGGGGGTGATGACTTTAGGGGTGATTATGATGGGTGAGGGTGATCATGGGTGGGGGGTGATAGGTTATGGGGTGATGCCTGAAATGTACCTGAAGGCCATCCAATAAACACAACTGCTTTTTTGGTCTGGCCTCTCATTTTAGGTAGTTCCAAAAAGGCTTCAGTTCAAAGCCCTCTCTTTTCCCTCTTCTCCCCCACCTTTCCTTTTGTGTCCTGAATCCCCAACTCCCACCCCTGATCCTGGTTTGGGGGATCCTGTTAGCGTTCAGGAACACATAATCATGGAATGATTATATGAAGGTATTACTAATCCAAGGCCACTCCAACGAGGGGAGAGAGAAAATGATGCATCTGACCCTGTCTTATCAGAAGGCTAAATAATTACTTTATTAGTCTATACTATACTCATTGCATCTAACTGACTCTGCCTTGCACTCACCCTTGCTCACAACTGCACAGAGCTGCACTCACCTCTGATTCTCTCGTGACTGTCTTGTGACAGTCCGACACACACACTCTCCTGGCCCTGACAGGCCAAGGGAACAAAACATCCTCACTTGGGGTAAACAATCTCCATATTGCATTCCACTTTGGCACAACACAGGCACAGCAAGAGATAAGAATTGTGTTTTCTTTCTCTGATGTTCAGAGAATGTGAATCCCAGAAATATTCTTGGGAAGAACTGTGCCTTGCTTTTCTCTGTGAAGAGAAATGTGGCAACATGCAGGTGCTTTTATTGAAGAGCTCTGGGTGTCAGGGGTACAGACCCAAATCTGACTCCGACATGGGTTCAGGATGAACATGGTTTTATACCCTTATAGTTATATAACTACATATTAATTATTAAACTTATATTGTTCTATTATATACATTGACTTCATCCAAGATGGATTTTGCAATTTCCATCAAACCCCCCAAACATCGTTTCTCATTATTCTTATTACGATTAAACAATAATTATATCCAATTACCAAACAATTATCACATCTAACAATCATATAATTTATCATAGTCATTAAATGATTATACAGGTGCAGTTTTGCATGATCCAGTAAAGCCCAACATTTTCCCAGGGCCACCAGGCCCGACCTTTCTTTTCAACCCCCCTGAATATCCCATGATTTTAGAAACATTTTATCCCTATACTATCAATCCCACTCCCCTCCCACTCCTTTTGGGGGTCCCACCCTGCTTTTCCTCCTTCCTACCCACATTTCCCATGGTCCCCACTCACCCAAGTTCCTTTGGCTCCCATCTGGGGGCTCCCAGCATCAGCAATATGGCCCCAGCTGCCCCCACAGGACCCATCCACAGCTCTGGGCAGGTGCTGACAACCCAAAAGCAGCCGTGCTGTGCCATGGAAGGCTCCAGGATCATCCAGGACTGCTTGATGCTATCAGAAGAAATGACTGGGAAGAGCACCAGAGACTTTCTGGAGTTTAAAGTCAACAAATCTCCTCTTCCCAATGAATTCCTGATGTTAGTCTCTGTCCTGATGGATGTTCCTGCCCCTGTGTTCATCCAGGTACCCATGGGGAATCAGGAGGATGTGGAGAGCATCAGCCAGGTGTCTTCCCAACAGGGATCACTGGGAATGTGGGTCACCAGGGCTCTGCCCAAAGGGGCTCCTCTGATGGGGGTGGGCTGGAGCAGCAGACAAAGCTCTTGCTGCAGTTGGGACCCTCACAGGGCTTCCCTTACTGGTGGCTCTGTTGGTGTCCGGTCAGATGAGAGCTCCTGGAGAAGCTCTTCCCACACTGGGCATTTGAAGGGCCTCTCCCCCTGCGCTGGTGCTTGAGGAGATCCAAACTGCTCCGAGCCTTTTCCCCACACTCGGAGCACTCGTAGGGCTGTTCCCCAGTGTGGATCTCCTGGTGGGAGGTCAGACTGGACCGAACACTGAAGCTCTTCCCACATTCCAAGCACGTGTAGGGCCGTTCCCCAGTGTGCACGCGCCGCTGGGTGAGGAGGCCAGAGCTGTCCCTGAAGCTCTTCCCAAATTCACCACGGTTGTAGGGCCGCTCCCTCCCTCCGCTGTGGATCTTCTGGTGGCAGAGCAGATGGGAATTGGTGCTGAAGCTCTTCCCACATTCCAGACACTTACAGCGCCGTTCCCCCGTGTGCACGCGCTGGTGGTAGAGGAGGTGGGAGCCGTGCCTGGACCTCTTCCCACATTGCTCACACTCATAGGGCCGCTCCCCCGTGTGCAGCCGAAGGTGGGCGAGGAGGTAGGATTGCCACCTGAAGCTCTTCCCACATTCCCAGCACTTGTGGGGCTTCTCCCCATCCTGGAGCTGCTCATGGACCCCCGGGTTTGAGCTCCAGCTGCCTCCCAGGCCCAGGGTGGGTCTTTCCTCCTTGGATCCCCATGATCTGCATTTGCAGCCCCTCCTCATGTCCAATCTCTGGGGCTTTTCCTCCCCGTTGGATTCCTGTGCTGTGGAGCTGCTCAAAACAGCTTCTTCCACAATGTTTTGCTGCGGGGATTTCTTCTCCCTGGTCTCCCTCCTCAGCTCCTTGTCTGGGGGAGGAAGCACAAGGACAGGATGGGATTTGCCTCAGGGAACTCCAAGATCTCCCCAGTGCATCCCTGGCAGGATGGCATCAGCAGCGGGGTTTGTCCTGCAGCCGGGGCCATGCTGGGCTGGGAGACAGAGCAGGAGAGAGGGGGAAAGGGACACTGACTTCCTCCTCACCTGCATCAGGCTCCAAAAGCATCTTCCTATTGCTCGCAGGCTCCTCATCCTCCATCAGACCAAGGTTTGGGAATAGGAAATCCTGGCTTGGGGGAAAATAAGCTATGAGAGCTGACGACTCCTCCTCCCCAGGCCCACCTCTAGAAGTCACTGGACATTTTTTGTCCATAAAAACCTTCAGACCAGCAAGATTGGCCTGAAACAAACCATCATAAACACCAAGATTGAGACCCTCATGTGCAGTTACGTTTTTCCTTCTTGTGTCTGGTCCTATCTGGCCTAAATTCTTTGTTTTGTGGCTAATTGGCTTTGAACAATTTCTCATTAGTACTACATCTGTCTGTCTCTGAAGATATCCACCTGGTGAGGTTTTTTTTTTCTTTTTCTGTCTAGTCAGCATTCCTTAATTAGTTAACGATATACTAGCCATGGCATTGTAGAAAGTTATTTAAATCAGGTTATAAAGGTATAAAACTTGTGATTCAGGTTATATAGGCACAAAAAATGTATGATTCAGGTTACATAGATATTAGGTTATATAGATATATAAAAAGTCATAATTTAGGTTCTGTTGATATCAGGTTATACAGATATATCAGGTAATAGTGATAGCTTGTAACTCAAGCTCTATCAGCACCTTATAACTTTGATCCAAGTTCTGTCAGCATCAGGGCTCTTCCCAAAGGCCTGGAGATCCTGGAGCAGGGACTGCAGAGATGGGTGAGGGATCCCAAGAGTGGGATTTTGGGGATGGGATCCGTGGGGATGGGAATGTCCCGCTCCCTTGCCGGGGCAGGGTCACACCTGAGCCAGGTGTGCAGGGCAGGGCCTTGCCCTGACCCCAAGCACAAAGGGGGCTGTGCACCCCCTCTGCCCCCTCCCCAAATTCCCTCTGGGGGAGCAGGAGCTGGGGCAGGAGCCCTGTGGGGAGGGACAAGGGGGTGACAGCGGCATGGTGGGGGGTCACACACGGCCCCTGGGGATCCCCCCTCACTGCCAGGGTGCCAGGAAGACAAACCCCTACATGGAGCCCCTGTCCCCCAGCAGCACCTTGTGGGTGGGGTCTGGTGGCAGCTCTGGGGGTCTGGGGGGTCACAACTGCCTAAAACCCCCTCCCAGCCTCACAGCAACTCCCAGCCCCCTCAAACCACCCCACAGACCTCGGCTGTGCCCCACCTCTCAAACCACTTCATGCACTATGAATGGCCCCAAGATCCATCAAAACTCTTTTCCACCTCTCCAAAGACCCACCCAAAT
>NW_024358622.1:0-289 GCF_014805655.1 Passer montanus | reverse complement strand
TTTTCCCCCATTTCCCCCCCGTTTTCCCCGTGTTTCTAAATTTTCCCCCTTTTTCCCCGTTTTTCCCCATTTTTTCCCCATTTTCCCCCATTTTTCCCGTTTTTTTCCTGTTTTCCCCCCATTTTCCCCTTTTTTCCCATTTTTCCCCATTTCTGCCCATTTTCCCCCATTTCCCTCCGTTTTCTCCCATTTCCCCCCGTTTTCTCCCATTTTTTCCCCATTTTTCCCAGTTTTTTCCTGTTTTTCCCCCATTTCCCCCTTTTTTCCCATTTTTCCCCCTTTCCCCCCA
>NW_024358621.1:0-289 GCF_014805655.1 Passer montanus | reverse complement strand
TTAAAAACGGGGCTGGTTTGGGGTTTGAAGGGCTCCAGTCCATCCCAGTTCATCCCATTCCCAATCCCGTTCACCCAATGGTTTAATTCCCATTATTAACAAATTTATTCCCATTATTGATGAATTTATTCCCATTATTGATGATTTTTTCCTATTCCCAACCCCATTTTCCGCATTCCCAACCCCATTTCCCCCCATTTTGTCCCCGTTCCCCCCCATTTTTTCCATTTATTTCCCCATTCCCCCCCCCATTTCCCCCAATTTTCCCCATTTCTCCCCATTTCCCCCC
>NW_024358620.1:0-289 GCF_014805655.1 Passer montanus | reverse complement strand
CGCGGAGCTGGCGCTGCTGCAGCGGCAGCACGGGCTGCTGCAGGAGGAGCTGGGCCGCTGCCGGCAGCTGTGCCAGGAGCGGGCGCAGGAGGCGGCGGCGCTGGAGGCGCGGCTGCGGGACAGCGAGCGGGAGCGCGGCCGCCTGGAGCGGGAGCTGCAGGAGGCGCGGGGGGCGCCGGCGGCGCCGCGGGGCCGGAGGGCGGCGGAGCCCCGGCGGAGGAGCCTGCCCGCCGGGGATGCGCTGTACCTGAGCTTCACCCCGCCGCAGGTGGGAGCGGGGGCACCGGGA
>NW_024358619.1:0-289 GCF_014805655.1 Passer montanus | reverse complement strand
TGTTGAACTGTGATAATTGGAGCTGTTTAACAATACAGTATTGGTAGGTTTGATAATCCTCTCGGAGTCAGTGTTCTTTAATGGTTTTGCAGTGGCCACTGGCTTTTTTGTTTGTTTCTTTTTTTGCTTACAACTCTTCAAGGCTCTGAATTGACATAAAAAATCCCTCCAGTGATGTCATTTTTTACAAAGTCAGACTTTGGATTTTTTTTCTAATTTGTCAAATATTGTGAGTAAACACAATATATATACTGAGGAAAAAAAATGATCTGTCTCTAATTATCTAAGA
>NW_024358618.1:0-289 GCF_014805655.1 Passer montanus | reverse complement strand
ACACCCTGGTCATTCCACAGGTTAGAAGCAAAGCAGAGCTGATGGCTGAATGTAACCACAGCATTTGCTCAAAAAAGACTGTGTGCATTTACTACTGGTTGCTTTATTGTTACATAGCCATCTGCAGTGCCCACAAAACTAAAATGCACTAATATCTTTGAAGTTCCCAAGGTGCCCAAGAAAGGTGCTCTAGAAGAGCCTACACCTGTAACTGTGCCCAAACAGCCAGAACCAGCAGCAGTTCGAGGTACCTGTGGCTTTGTGCATCAGTCCAAATGAGACTGTCCTT
>NW_024358617.1:0-289 GCF_014805655.1 Passer montanus | reverse complement strand
TGGGGAGGATTTTGGGGGGATTTGGGGGGTCTCTGACCTCCCCTCCCCCCCATTTTTGGGGCAGTTTCAGGGTTCGCCCCCCTGGAAGGGCCCGGGGGGGGCGGGGCTGCTCCCGGCCACGCCCCTCCGGCCTGAGAGGTGAGACCCCAAATTTGGGGACCCCAAAACCCTCCCGGACCCCCCCCAAAAATCCTCATGGAGCCCCAAAATCCCCCCAGCCCCAAAAACCGCCCAAATCCTGCCCAGACCCCTCCCCAAAATTCCCCCAAAGCCCCCCAGACTCCCCCCC
>NW_024358616.1:0-289 GCF_014805655.1 Passer montanus | reverse complement strand
AATCCCCCAAAAATAAAAGAAAAATCCCCCCAAAATCCCCAAAAAATTCAAAAACAAATCCCAAAACTCCCCAAATTCCCTCAAAATTCCCCAAATTCCCCCAAATTCCCTTTAAAATCCCCCAAAAATAAAAGAAAAATCCCCCCAAAATCCCCAAAAAATTCAAAAACAAATCCCAAAACTCCCCAAATTCCCTCAAAATTCCCCAAATTCCCCCAAATTCCCTTTAAAATCCCTAAATTTCCCCAAATTTTCCCCAGAATCCCCCAAAATCCCTTTAAAATCCCCC
>NW_024358615.1:0-289 GCF_014805655.1 Passer montanus | reverse complement strand
GAGGAGAGCAGTGCCTGCCCCTCCTCTTCACAAGCATCAGTGCTCCCTCTGCAGCTGCCTGCAAGGGACCAGCTGCCCAGCCAGGCAGGGTCTCTGGGAGGCTCAGGTTAAACACATTTTCCAGTTTTGCAGAATGGGGGCCATGGTTGCTCTCTGGGAGCCACTAAGTCACAATGATTCAAGAGAAGCAGGCCAGGTTTTGCCCTTGTGTCTGGGCTGGTACTTCCAGAGGGGTGACAGACACACTGTGGTGCTGTTGGGGCAGCAGGGGAGATGAAGCACCCAGGCT
>NW_024358614.1:0-289 GCF_014805655.1 Passer montanus | reverse complement strand
CCATAGTATCAACATACAGGCACACACACGTACTCAAAGCCTTTTAATCTCAGGGAATCTGGACTTGTTTTACCTCCACACCAGCCATTTATTCACTCATTATATAAAACATGATGAAGATAATTTACAGCCCTGGCTACAGGCCAACTTTTCTATTGGCCCCTCCTGAATTGCTGAGAATTGCAGTGGGAGTTTTGGTGGAGCTGTGGCTGCAGAGTTTGGCCCATGAATTAGGGGATTCCTGAGGACTAATCACTCTGCAGAGGCCAGGTGGACATTCTTCAATTTC
>NW_024358613.1:0-289 GCF_014805655.1 Passer montanus | reverse complement strand
AACACCGCAGGGATCCACGGACCTGCAAAGGCAAGCAATCCTCACACGCGACTTTTCTCGGTGCTGCAAGACAAGGTTTAAAGCAGAGATGCAGGATCATTCTTCCGAGAACCGACAGGCTGAAAATACATTTTCTGCGTTTTTCCCGGCATAACCACCAAATACTCGGGAATATTTGAAATAACGAAACCACGACACGGAAAGCTGGCGGCACCACAAAAAGCGGGAGCGTGGTTTGAGCAGAAGGAATCCACTGGGCAGCACAGCGGATCGCCCCTGCGGCAGGCGG
>NW_024358612.1:2982-7761 GCF_014805655.1 Passer montanus | reverse complement strand
AGGCCCCAAAGTCAGAGCCCAACATCCCCAGCTACAGTGAGAGTTCATCCCACGAGCTGACCTGTGGTTCTTCCTGAGTGACCATGGGGAAGACATGGGAACGTGGGATGGGAAACCCATTTCTGTCTTAGCAGCACAAAGAGGGAAACTCACCTCAAGGAAGGAAACACTAATCGAGGGAGTTCCAGTAAGGTGAGGGGAGCCTTCTGCCATGACCAAGCTGCTGGGTATGATCTGTCAGATCCCCTTGAAGGTACCTCTAGCATGAATGCCCAGGAAAGAAATAATAACCATGGCTAAAGGGGCCCTGCCTCCAGCCAGGGAGAGGCACGGGAAAACCAGGTCTTTTGGATGGTGTGGCACCTCCAGCGGCGCCACGGGCGGGACGGAGAGAGCCCGGCGGAGGCGGAAGCACGGCGGGCCGGGCAGCGGCGGGCACGGGGCGGCCCCGCCGAGGGGCGCCGTGCGGGACGCGGCGTGAGCCGGCCCGGGAGAGGCAGGACACGGACGGGACGGGATGGGAGCAGAGGGAGTGTGAGAGCGAGAAGGGATGGGAAGCCAGTGGAAAATCCAACGTCATTCCTATTAGAGAAGTAACCAAAGAAAACAATGGGGCAATAAAGAAGAGTGCTGGCTTGTGGCTTCTTTCTTCTTTGGGTGAGACAAAGCATTTCATGGGGAAGAATTGCCTCTTCTGACAGTTTTGCCAGACTGGACAGGAGTGCAGCATTGAATTTTCAAGTAGAAAAGAAAATTGTGGCAGTAATGTCATCTCTTTTCATCCTCTCTTGAGACAGTTGCAGGCTGCCAAAAGACATGGTCTGCAGTCTGGAACTTGGGGCCAAGTTTCTTTTTCTGCCAGAGGATGAGGAGGGGAAGCATCCCAGAATCATGGGGTCGTGGCATGGTTGGGCTTGGAAGAGATCTGAAAAATCCCATGGCTGCAACCCCGCTGCTGAGGCTGGGGACCCCTTGCACTAGACCGGCTTGTCTGGAGCTCCGTGCAGCCCGGCCTTGACCACTGTCAGGGACGGGACATGCACGCCTTCTCTGGGCAACCTGTTCCAGCAGAGTCTTTTTTCTGAACCTAATCTGTCTCCATTTGGATCCATTCTCCCTTGTCCTGTCCTTGCCTGCCCTGGAACAAAGTTGGGGGGGTTGGGATTGGTTGTGGAAGAGATTAAGAAAACTTCCCAATTAACAGACAATCAGTGCCCCACCTCTAACAGATAGGAATAGAATTCCCCTATTTGCAACCTAAGACAACCGGGATCCTGGATCCATTTTTCCTGTGGCTTCGGGTCCCACCCCTGGCGGAGCAGGACTGGGAGCTGGGACTGCGATTCCTGATTGTCGATCCCCTTGTCTCTCTCTCTCCTGTTCCCTCCCTTTCCTCTGGCTGATCACAAATCCCAGAGCAGCTGCAGAGCCCCGTGCCCAGGCAGGGTTTCCCAGCAAAGGGAGGCCTGGGGGTGAGGTGCCCCGGGCTAGCCAGGAATGGGGGTCCAGGGGTCCCTGGGCTCATGGAAACAGGGAATCCAGGGGCTGGCAGAGGGGGATACCCGGGAAAGGGGGTGCAGGGGGTGTTGGTGCAGGACAAGGGGGTGCAGAGGGTCCTGGAACTGGGGAAGGAGATGCAGTCCCATGCTGGGAGTGACCTGAGCACCCCTGAGGGGAACTGGGGCAACTGGCCCAGCTGGGGCTCAGGATTGTTCTCCCCCAGGGCGAGCAAAAACACAGGGACAGGGGAGAGCTGAGGGACAAGGACAGGAGACAGGGACAGGGGACAGGGGACAGGGGACAGGGACAGGGAGTAGGGTACAGGGCAGAGCCTGGCTGAGGGACACTGAGCTCCAGCACTTGCGGCTGTTGCCCTTGGGCTCCCAGCACAGCCCAGGGGCAGAATCCCCTCCAGAAACTGTTGTTTGCTTTCAGCTTTGCTCTGCAACATTCCCCAGGAGCCCCTGCAGCGGCTACAGCCCGGCCAGGTGCCCGGGGCCACCAAAGCCGCTCCGGCAGTGCCCTCCTGCCCTTGGACACCCATCCTCCCTCCCACAAACTGGCTCAGCTCTAAAACCCCCCACCCCCAGAAGGCCACATCCAGGGGACATTCTCATCAGGGGCAGCTCAGGGGGTTTCATAGCCCACCAAGCAAAGACCCCCAAAGTGCCCCCAGAGCCATTCCTGAGCCCTTGCACCAGATGACTGCAGGGCATGCAAAGTAACACAACAGATCAAAAAATCCACAACCCAATTCATGGCATACTCAAAGGATATACTGGTGCTAAAGATTTTCTATTATTTGAAAGTAGCAAAAGACAGAGCCAAACTTGCCCCTCCCTAGGGAGGTATCTGGGCAGTCCCACCTTGCCCAAATCTGCATTCATTCATCCATTGGAGTCTTACATTTTGTGAGACCTCACCACAGAGAAGACTAGAAGAGGATTGAATGGAATGGGATGGGATCCATGGAATGGTGATCTTTTCTACTAAATCTGTCTCTGTCACTGTCTTTCTTCCCCCTTCCCCAGCCCTCTCCCTCCCCACCTCCTTTTTCTATTTCTTTCTCCTTTACTTCCACATATTTACTGTTACATAAAATCCATACTATCTACTTTGGCATATGGTCTCGTTTTGCACCTTAAATCAGGGGCATCTCCTTAATAATGTTAATAACCAGATCATAACAACCCATTGAAATCTGAAAAGAACTCATTCACCTTCAAACAGTTTAAGTAAATACTATAGGAAAAAAATGTATAGACTAGTATATTTAGGAAATGCTCCATTTCTTCACTGAGAAAAAAGCACCATCAGTAGACCATCTATTGTTCATCCCCTCAGCTGTACATGCCACCAAACTGAAGACTGGCATTATCCCATCCTCTATTTCCCTTTGGCATTCTCTTTCAGAGCACAGAGGGGACAAAACCAGAAAGTACAACTCACCTCAATCTTTACCTTCAAAGGAAATTCAGGACTCCCTCGCAAAGACCAATGCTTTGTGCGTTCAGGAGTCCCTGGCAGAAACCAGTGTTCTGCGAGTTCAGGACTCCCTCACAAAGACCAATGCTTTGCGAGTTCAGGAGAGACCAATTCTCCGCCAACTGACAGCACTGGCTGACAGAAACCAATGCTGTGCCAACAATTGCTGTGGCAATGGCCGAGTGCAGCCGCCTGAAGGTGCCAAGGCTGCGAACGAGCAGCCACCTGCAGGTGGCACTCAGGGCTCTGGGCTGGGGACAAGGTGGGCATCGGGCACAGCTGGGACTCCATGGTCTCACAGCTTTCCCCAACCTTAATGATTCCACGAGTCTATGATTCCATGAAGGCATGATTCAAAACAGAGTTGAACTCAAATCTACCATACCCAAATATTACAAAGGTCAAAATTAATGTGAAGGAAATTTAAGATTATTCCGTAAGATTGAAATAATTGTATGTCAATGTTGCATACAGGTAAAGCCCTATAAATGAAGAGCCTTGTTACCCTTGCAAAATGATGGCTTGGGCCTCCTGCATCGGCTAAGCACAGCTAACCTGACAAATTCCTGTGACAAGAAAGACTTCTACCCACATCTTCTATGCAGGAGACAGGAATGGAAACATTCTTGAAACAAGAGAGGAAAGGTTTTGACTGACACCTACATAAGCAACTACTAACCAATGAAATGAGTTGCACTAAGTTACTAACCAATTAAAATGAAGCAGAATGTCTTTAGGAAACCATATAAATATCAGCTGTGAAAAATAAAGATGGGCTGTTGTGCATGAAGAAATAGGGGTCTTGTCTGTCTCTACAGCGACATGCAAAGACAGCATTACATGAACTGCCCAGCCACTGAAAATTTTGTAATAGATGTTTTGACAACTTAATCTGAACAAATCCTTAACCACAAGAATGGAGGCTATAGCAAAAGTTGTAATCAAGGCACAGAAGTGGACACTGGAAATTGCAGGAATGGAACTCCAAAGTATTCTTCTCCTATTAACAAAAGACTATTTACAATGGTCATTGCAGAATTCAGACACCTGACAATGGCACTGTTGAATTTTTTGTGTCTCATTAGCACTCATTTTCCACCTCATAAACTTTTATCTTTGCATCAACAGGTGCAGGAATTCCCTTGGTTGTCAAAGCAACCTGTGGGAGGCCTCACGGTTTTTACTGCTGCCTATGGAAAAACTTGCAGAGCAGGCCTCATTTGGCAGAACAAAGGCAAATGGCTCAGTGAAATCCTCGAGGCACCAGGAGATTCCTTACAGATTCCTGAGCTACGTGCTCTCATCAGAGTGTTTGAAAAGTGGCCAAATGATCCCCTTAACATTGTTTCTGATTCTCTTTATGTAGTGGTGCTGTCCAGCACATGGAGCGAGCACTGCTGAAGGAAATGCAGAGAAATCCAGGACCAGGGGTTGTGGCCAATTATTAATTCTCACAAACAGGATTATCTCATTACCCATATTTTGGAATTACTCTGGATTGGAGGGAGGACTGGCCTTAGGTAAGGAGAAGGCTGACCAATTGGTGGCACCACTCTGGGCCTCTGCTTCTCACAGCATCAATAAATTTGGCCAAGCCAGAAAGGCTGATGAGTTTTTTCATCTAAGTGTGAAAGTTTTACCCAAACAATTTGGAATATGGCTGCAGGATGCTGAGGGAATTGTCACAAGCTGTCCACAGGGCCAGGCTATGATTGCTGGATTGGGTCCTGGAGCCAACCCCAGTGGTTCAGGGCCCCTGCAGCTGTGGCAAACTGATGTGACCATCTGCGCCTC
>NW_024358612.1:0-2634 GCF_014805655.1 Passer montanus | reverse complement strand
TATGAATCCTCTATGGTTAGTAGGCAATCACAGTGAACCACCAGCATTAACACATTACTCAGGTTTGCAGCAAGATTCTGAATTGGTACAGCATCGGCCAGAAGTTTATTTTAAAAGTCCTAGGACAGGGTTATGGGAAGGACCTGCAGATTTACTGATGTGGGGAAGGGGTTATGTTTGTGGCATTACAGACAAAGAACCCTGATGGATACCAGCAAAGTGGGTTCATCTCTGGCTAGAAAAGGACACTCTGATCCCTAATACCGCTAATGAACTTACAACCAGCAACACCTGAAAACATCCATTGCCCTCAGAGCTGGAAATGCTTTTGTTATCCTTGGGTGAGATTAGAATGAGTGGGTGTGGAGCACACAGGTGGTGTGAGTTTGAGGGAGGAAGCTTTGCAAGGTGTGGGGTGTGCAGCTGTTGGCACAGCCAAGAATTCAATACCTGGGTGGTGTTATCCCAAGTGACAGGAAGAACAGGAAATTCCCCTGAAGCTGCTCAAGAAGCACTGAGCTTGTTTGAAAATCAAGAGCAATTGGGGCAGGCTATTCAGTGGTATCATAGTGAACTCCAGAAGCTTGAGCAGAAAGAGAGAGAATAAAATCAAGGATATTGAGTGTGGTAAGGAAATATTTATCCCTAGGACCTGGGGAGTTAGACCTGATCAGAGGGAACAAAGAGAAGCTGGAAAGAAAGGAACCAGGAAAGAAGGAACAGAGGAAGGGCTCAAAGAGCAAGAGGCACAGTTAGTTCAGATTTTGTCCCTGATCTCAGAGGGGAAGGGTTCTTTACCAATGAGCAAGATGAAGAACAGCTTTAAATTAGAGAGGTGGGGTTTTGGGAGATTTTTTTCTATTGGCTGTAGTATGTGGTAACATCTGTAGTGCAGAGGAAATTAACCCACCAGGATGGCACTGACAGAATATGTGGCTTACTTGGGCCAAGGCTGCTGGGGTGGATTCCTCTCGTTTATCCTTGGCCATGCCTGGAGATCCCTTCCGCACAGGTCTAATTGGTATCCCAGTGAGTGATTTTACTGGTTTTGAAAGGTGGGTAGGAGCTAGAGGAAAGCCATACGTGGAAGCAAATAGATCAAGCATGGAGAATCATTGGTGTAACATCAGCAGAGGTGGTACAAAATTGGACAGATGCAAAAGGCTGGGAATTAAGCCAAAGGGCAAAGGCTTCCAAGCAGGTATGATAACACAATCCCTGAATGAAACTGGACTAGAACCCCAAGAACCAGACCTGTTAGGATCAGCTCCTGGAAATTACTGCTTGTTTTTTAACTACTTTCTGGAAGCAAAAATAACCAATTTGAGCAATGTTCTAGTCCCACATTCCAAGAATAATAGTGTCATCCTTAATCCCAATTCTCCATTATATCAGAACAAGGCCAAATATTGCCACATTGGACTTATCCTGGCAGTGCTGGTGCAAATGAGACTGTAAGAAAGCTTCCACTTGGTGTCTTTTTAATCTGTGGGGACAGAGCCTGGCCTGCAATTCCAAGTAATCCCTTTGGTGACCTTGTTACCTAGGAAAACTAAGCATGTTTGCCCCTAGCATGTGACAAATGCTGAATCAGACTATCTGGAGAGCAGGACACAGCAGAAGAACTAAAAGAGCAATCACAGGCTTAGGATCTAATTGTCATTATCATGTAGAGCTTTGGGGTGCTCCAGCACGAATCTCAGCATCATTCCTTGCTCCAGGTGTTGTGGCTGCTCAGGCTTTGACCACACTGAATAAGTTGGGAAGCTGCACAGCCAAACAACTGAACACAACTTCAGCTGTTCTAAATCAAATGCTCACTGGTGGAGATAGTATTAGACATGGCACACTGCAAAATAGAGCTGCTGTAGATTTGTTGTTGTTAGCACATGGGCACGGGTGTGAGGAGTTGGAATGAATGTGTTGTATGAACCTCTCTGAGCATTCTGCATCCATTCACAGGAAACTCAAACAACTAGGATAACATGAAGAAATTGACTGTGAATGACTGGGGGTTGGATGAATGTTTTAAGGGGTGGGCAATAACTGGATGGTTGAAAGATATTGTAAAGGGAATTTTGTTAGTATTAGTAGTCATTATTTTATTGCTTTGTGTTATTCCATGCATGATTAAGTTGGTGACCCCCTTAGCAGAGAACACAGCAAAGAGTGTCTTGCTGGTGCCAGAAGGGGGAATTGTAGCAATGTATTTGAACAACTCAGGCCTCAGTGTGCACCAGCCATACCCTCTGCAACTGTTCTTAGCAGAATTGTCTCAGGGCACTGTGGAATTCATCAAGGTGACTGAGACATAAACTGTGCTAAAATAAGCACAAAGAAGCTGAGAAACGGCACACAAGGATGGCAGGAACTGGATAACAGAGGACTGTGAAACACCTGCACGGTGACCAATCACAGAGACAGAGAAATGGAGGCAGAGAACGAGGGAACGAGACACAGGCACCAAGCAAGAAGTGTGATCTTAGCAGTTTGTAGAATCCAGAAAAGTGTGTGTAATGTAAACTATAAACAGCTTCTGCTTCGTCACACTGGTCAGTTGTTCAGGAGTCCTGGTTTACCTGCAAGAGGGGGAGACTGGAACCACACTGGGAGAGGCTGGAACCATCCTAGGGG